>NC_069503.1:499009217-499309217 GCF_027579735.1 Bombina bombina | reverse complement strand
GCGAAAGAACACCTCCAAAGTCCTTAACTCTGCAGCTCCGGAATGGCATCCTCCAGCGGAGACATCTCCTCCTCAGAAGGAAAGTGACCTAGCTGGTCAATCAAGTCATTTGTGACAGTAATTTTCCATTTCAGGTCATTGTTGTTGTCTTTTCTCCATCTGGAACTCCTAGATAGCCCCAGAGCTTACATACGGGTACTTCCCATACTCTAACCTTGCTCTGAGGGCGGAAAACCGTCCAGCAACCTCCTACCTGATTGAAGGACTCATCCAGGTAAACCCAAGAGCCTACATACGGGTACATCACTTACTCTTTTATGGCTCTGGGCTGTTTTATTGCATCTTCATGCTGTTTCTTGTTGTACATTGTATTTCATGTTGACACTGCATTCTCTGTTTATCTCTATGTTATGGATCACTAGTCTGTGTCCCTGCGGGTTGGTTCCTGCTTTCCCCCTCCTTGTTTGGGGGGGGGGAGCTGGGACCCTCCCGCGGGGAGATAATGGATTCCATTTGCCTCCTCTAAAAGATGACACTTAATTTAAGCAAGTACAACATTTTATGCTGGTTCCTATATGTTATGTTCATTTACTGATATCTTCCACCCCCTCTAGTTAGTCTAAATTAAAAGATCCGACAGATACCCCATACTCTTACCTGGAGGGGAATAGGGAAGACATTTTTTTTTTCTTTTTTTTAATTTCAGGTAGCAATGGTAACAAATGTACCGTGTATATATTTACCTGTGTTCGTAGAGGGAATAGATCTAACACTGAGACTCATCTTCAACTTTTACTTTGTATACTCTGAATTGTATGAATATGGTAATGTATCTCTGGGTTCTCTTTCCTACTTGGAGTTCAGTCAGTAACAATGACTCAATGATATTATTGAATGTCTGTATAAGTTAAGTTTAGTTAAATAGATCATACAAGGCATCACCCCTCTATCTCTGATACCCCTACATATACACGTCACACTACAATACCACCCTCCACAAATCGCGCCCTCCCATGTGAGGTTTTCTAATCCTCGCCCCTATTCTCTAGCACAAATTTGCCTTACTATCTGCTATTCCCACACATATCATCTATCATAACCTGGGGGTTACCTCCCTGTTAGGCACCCTCACCTCCTCACAATTACACTCCTCACACCTTCTAACGATTACCTATACCCTCCATTCCTGCTTCAATCTTCCCTGCATACACACATCCTGTACGCTAGACCGCTCGGTAGCCCAGATACACACTTTATCTAAAGTAACGTGACACATTATAAGGCTCCACCTCCCCCCCCCGCCTTCTCCCTCCAGCTTCATTCATCTCTTCCAGTTTCCTTATTTAAAGCGGCTCTTGTCCGCTGAATACCCCAGACCCCCTTAACTCTCTCACACAGTAGTTATTCATTATTGGAACTATACCTATAGCAGTACACAACACCAGCTGACTCTCCCATCCCTAGATCCCCTGACCCGAGGCACCCACCTCCTATCCACTCTCATTTCACACATACCTGCCTTGCCCCCCCCCCTCTCACCCTGTGACCATGAATGACATCAAACTTATTACTCTAAACACAAAAGGGCTTAACTCCCCTACAAAGCGCAGTCTCCTTCATAACTACCTATATAAAAACAATATCGACGTAGCTTTTATTCAGGAGACACACTGGATCTCCACCTCAGGGACTTCCCATGCCACTCGCCGCTACCCCACAGTATTTGAAGCCACATACTCCTCTAAATCTAGAGGAGTAGCAATATTTTTTAGCAAAAATGTTCAATGCGAACCACTATATACTGAATGTGATCCTGCAGCCAGATTTATCATCTTAGTATGTCAGCTCAACAGACAACCAGTTACTCTTGTTAACCTGTATGCCCCTAATTCTAAGCAGATTGGATTCCTCAGATCGCTCCTCCGATCTGTTTTCGCAGTAAAGCAAGGGACGCTCATTATGGGTGGGGACTATAACTTACTATGGGATATACATTTAGATAGAATTGGACCAAGCAATCATCACAGCGACAGAAACATACTTTCACTTTCCAAAGCCTTCCAGACCCTAATGGCACAGCACGATCTTTATGATATTTTTAGATCGTTCCACCCACAGGAGAAAGACTTCACCTTCTATTCCGCTCCACATAAATCATACTCCCGTATAGATTACTTTTTTTCAAATGCCACATTATTACCACAGGTATCCTACACCAAAATAGCCACGATATCATGGTCAGACCATGATGCCCTACACCTACGGCTCGGCCCATCCCTCGCATCCCATTCCCCTCCTGGCTGGCGACTACAGGACTGGACAATTACGGACCCAACCCTAAAACTAGAACTGCAATCTATAATCACAGATTACCTTAAACTAAACGATAATCAGCAAACATCGATACAGTACCTATGGGCTGCACTTAAAGCAGTCCTGAGAGGCTACCTTATACAAGCCGAATCTACCGCCCGTCGGCGGAACAACACAACCCTCTCAGCCCTAAACATACAGCTGAGACAGTTAAGAACCTTACTGAAATCACAGTACTCCCCGTCAGTGAATCGTCAAATAGTAGACATCACCAATCAAATTCAACAACTGGAAATACACAAAACACACAGACTACTAGAAAAGTTCAAAAGAATATACTACCACCAAAGCAATAAAGCTAATGGTCTACTAGCATTAAAACTTAAACATCGGATTGCCCAATCTCGCATCATGGCCATTCATGACCCGCAAGATAAACTAGTCTACTCTCCCTTAGATATAGGAAACTCATTCAAACGATTTTATCATACCCTGTACAATATAGAGGAATCACAAGACATGCAGACTTACTCTACAGAGAAAATAGCCTCTTATTTGGAGACTATTTCTCTCCCTAGCCTTGATCCAGAAAAAGCTCGGACCTTGACAGCACCAGTCACACTAGTCGAAGTACAGCATGTCATACAATCCATGAAACTAGGTAAATCCCCAGGCCCTGATGGTTTTACTGCAAGATTTTATAAGACCTTCCAACACTTACTCACCCCCATCCTCTGTAGGCTCTGTCAGGAAACCATGAGTAAAGGCTCTTTCCTAGCAGAATATTTAGAAGCCACTATAGTGACAATCTTGAAACCAGGTAAACCACCAGATCGGTGTTCCAACTACCGCCCAATCTCTTTACTAAATCTGGACACTAAAATTTATGCCAAATTGCTCGCCAATAGACTCTCAGTGGTTGTCCCATCTCTTGTGGACCTTGACCAGGTGGGCTTCATTCCACATAGAGAGGGCCCAGACGCAACAAGACGCATCCTGAGCCTCCTACATTTTGCCTCAAAACAACAGATCCCCCTTCTGGCCCTGTCCTTGGATGCCGAAAAGGCGTTTGACAGGGTCAGATGGGACTACTTATGGAAAACGATGGAATCCTTCCGAATCCCAGATGCATTCATACTCGCAGTCAAGGCCCTCTACTCCAGTCCCTCAGCTAGGGTGAGTGGAGTAGGTTTCCAGTCCTCCTCATTCACCATATCTAATGGCACTAGGCAGGGGTGCCCTTTGTCGCCCCTGCTGTTTGCCTTAGCTATTGAACCCCTAGCCCAGAGTATCAGAGAGGACCCACGGATATCAGGTCTCTTCATTGGGACGCAGACCCATACTATCTCATTATACGCAGACGACATTACCCTCTTTTTATCTTCACCCGAGAGCTCCCTCCCTCCCGTTTTCGAGATAATAGAAAACTTTGGTAAATTGAGTTACTACAAGCTTAACATCACGAAAACAGAGGCCCTTCCTATACACATCTCCTCTGAGACCCTGGTCCGTTTACAAAAGAAATACCGTTTCCATTGGAATGAATCTACCCTTAAGATCTTGGGTATATCCCTTAGCCCTGACCCATCCGTCACAATCACCCACAATTATTCGGATAGAATCCCAGAGTTCAGGAAACTGCTAGAAACATGGGAATTCCGTGAAATTTCATGGACTGGCCGCATCGCGGCGATAAAAATGTCCTTTCTCCCCAAAATCTCTTACCTCTTCAGATCCATACCGTACAACATTCCTAGATCCATTCTAAACAAATTACAGAGCCTAATGACATCTTATATCTGGAGAGGTAACAGACCCAGAACTTCAAGGCGAACTTTAGAGAAACCAATTGAACACGGAGGCCTCGCCCTCCCCAACCTTATAAACTACTATTATGCGGCCAGGCTCTCACACCTTTTAGCCTGGAGCAACACGGTACGCCAATCGAAATGGCAGATCCTTGAATCAGAACTAATCCCAACTTCACTTAGCCTAACGGATCTCCTCTGGATTCCGTCACATCATAGACAACAACTGAACAGTACCCTTCCAGTATTAAAACACGCGTATCAGATATGGGATCAAGTCCGACATAATCCAGCCATATCACCTTACCCTTCACCCATACTCACGGTTCGAGGCGCGTTGTTTTGCCTACCAGATTCACACCCCGAAGCTTGGCGACACAGACAGATTCAGACTGTGATAGATTTCTATATTGGAGACAGGTGGCTCTCGCACCCTAACTTTTGTTCTATATACCAAATTCCTCCTAATCTTAGCTTTGAGGCATACCGACTGAGCACACGCCTACGCACATGGGGATATCCAAAAACTAATCTTAGACAACCCACGATCTGGGAATCTATGTGGCAACGAGCCTCCAATATCACTCACCCTTTAGCTGCGCACTACAACCTCCTCAACAATGCAAACTCTCCACTTAAAATCCCACAACACTTAGCATGGGAAAGAGAACTGGGCTTCTCCGCAGATCTTAAGACATGGCAAGCCAGAATACTGGTAACCAAAAAACTGATACACTCTGCAACTCTATGGGAGTTACATTATAAAATTTTAGTCCGCTGGCACTTAGTCCCAACCGCATTACACAGAATCCATAATACTTGCCCCCCTACATGTTGGCGTCGGTGCCAACACCTGGGCACTGCACAACATATCTGGTGGTCATGCCCAGCCATCCAGCCGCTATGGGAAAAAGTCTATAGCCTCCTTTCCACCTTGGGAATCACAATACAATACACGCCTGTAACAGCCTTGCTCCATCTACAGATGCCTAACCTTTCCACCTCAAAAGAAGCCCTTGCAATTTATGTTCTCATGGCCACAAAATTAACAATAGCCAGAGCATGGAGAAACGAAAACCCCCCGTCCTTCGCTCAGACACTCAATGTAATCCACTATATTGGACAGATGGAGCAATACTCCTATAGGACCTTAGATAAAACTGACTCTTTCATCGAGATCTGGTCTCCGTGGCTTACAAAATTCCCTAACTGGGGTACATATCACACAACCACTCCGCAAACTTAAATATGTCTCGATTTCTTTCCCATCCCACCCCCTTCTCCCCCTCTCATCTCCCCTCCCGGGCAGGGAACCCCTTCTCTCTTTCCATCCATTTCCTACCATCCACACTGCATACTCTTCAGTACTGCTACATATACTTCTTTGAAATAACTACCCTTATTACTTTTACATATGCCAACCCCACTCCCCCCTTAAAATAAAAACGAATTGAGTCCACTCTTAATATGACAGGGGTTATAATATATATTTACAACTGGGTATTATACTGTTATATAGAAATGACATATCTTGCTCTCCATTTGGTTTCTTCTTAAACACTCAATGATTACCACAATGTTGTTAATACTCTGAATGTTCATTCAATGTATATCTCACCCAACTGTTATTCTGTTACTTTGCATTGATCTCAATAAAAAAAATTATTTGTTAAAAAAAAAAAAAAAAAAAAAAAAAACCTGGCCATCATTATATTCTTTTTGATCACGTAAGAATTTAGTATGCTTTATCTGAACTAGTTCTTTTTTAAAAGATTCCACTATATCTTTCAACAAATTATCAAATATCACATATTCCTCACTATCCATAAAATAATTAAGGTCAGCCTGTAATTTGACAATATTGTTTTTGACTAAAGTCAGCTGTTCAGATTTGTATTTGATTAACATAGTCAAAAGGCTCAAGGAACAAGGGACAAGGGAAAAATGGACTGCACTTTACACATGAATGGGTAACACTATACTACGAAATAGAAGTGCTCATCCCACTCATGTGTTTAAGGGAATAGTCAAAACTAAATTTATGAGAGCAAGGAGAATCTGCAGTCAGGACAACAATTATCATAATGAGAGTGATAACATTAACAGTAGGTTTACGTCTAGAAGTTATTCCCCAAGAATGCTGAATCATCTAGCCAAAAAAAAACATTTACTGATGGTAGACAACAGAACTTGATTCCTAGGAAAAGAAAGACTGATGATAGAGGCCTATCTTTCATAACACAATATTCCTCAGATTATTCATGTTTGTGATATTGTGAAAAAATATTTTCCTATCTTGTTTGGCGATAGACAGTTAAAGACAACAGTGGAAAAGGGATTTAAATGTGTATATTCAAAAAATCTCACATTGGGGAACATCCTTGCCCCCAGCCAATTGCCCAGCAGTAGACATTCCGGATCCTTGTTACATATTAATGGGACTTACAAATGTGGAAGCCAAAGATGTAAGGCATGTGATTATGTGACTGAGGGCAAGGATTTCTACTCATGTGATACAAGAAAGAGATTTCAGACTAAGGGGTGTATAAACTGCTCTACCACATATGTCATATATCTAATTGAATGTGTTGAACATTAAAAACAATATGTAGGCATGACAAGTAGATATGTCAGTACACGTATTCTAGAGCATCTAGGATACATAAAAAATGACAGACATTGTTCAGCCTTATCAAGACACTTTTTAGAGATACTCAACAAAGATATGAGGTATTTTAAGTGGCGAGCAATTGAAAACAAAAAATTGCCTCCCAGGGGATTAAACAAAGATCATTTACTAGCTAGACAAGAGATTTATTGGATAATGAAGCTACATGCACAAATACCTAATGGTTTCAATTCTGAATTTGACATCATAAATCATTGGAAATAAATCAATATTAATCCCACCTTCTTTCATGCATTAAATAGCAATTTATACAAAAACCTTATTTGTAGTAACCTTGAGCATCTTCTTTAAATGATGGGCATATGTAGTATTGTTTCACATGTCCTGGATTTTGAAGGTGTTATTATTTTTATTTCACTAATATAGGTCTGATTCTTCATTATTGACTTAGGTATTGCTTTAGCAGCATTTCTATATATTTAGAAATATACATACATGAATAAAATTTATACTGCCATATTATTATTATTTTTATGATGCTTCATCATGTCTGATTGCACATCATTTATTTGGTTTAGATAACCACTGTAGTATCAATGACTCAATATAATGATAGTCGTTATGTTAGAAGGTGAATGTATAACTTATTGTTTATATTTGTATACAATGTTAATGATTGGAATTTATACATGCATTTATTTGCTGACCCTTTCCATTTTGTTCAATTTCAATCTACATGTGTTCTTTTTAAACAACACATATGTATGTCTTTTTAGGTCTATGAATACAGCTTCCATTGAAATGCGTAAAACCACGCGATTGATCTGTGTTTTTTTTTTTTTAATTTTGGATCAATAAAAGCGGATTTTTAATACGGATACGGGATTACCTTCTTTTTTCTATGTTACTTACTGAGGACATCCAAGTCCTACTTTTTTATCCCAGCATCCCTCAGTGTTATTGAGCTGTTCCCGGTGGTCCTACAAACATTTACATACAAACATTTACATAGCTACAGAGGAATGAGAGGAGCTCATTCCGATTGGTTGCCTTTCATCCATGTGCACACAGCGAATCCCCCGGATTGGATGAGCACGTACCGTAAAGTCCTGTTGAGGAAGGCAGATGCTGAATAATTCTCCCTGAGGCTTCAAGAGTTTATGCCTGAATGACAGTGCTCGTGAATTTGGTGCACTTGTTGCGGCAGTAGTCCCCCAGGCCAGGTACAGTGGATATCCGGAGAGCAGTAGGAGTGTCTAAGTGAACTCCATTCCGCAAGGTGGATTCTCGTGGCAGGAGTCAGCTGATGTATGAAGATTACTTCACATGGGTGAATGAATCTTGAGCACATATATACCCTCTTGAATCCCTATTTCTCCCTCATTTCTCTGATATGAACTGCTGTTTACCTTGATATATGGACTGTGCTTCTTGTGAGGTGCCAGAACCTTTTCTTATTTTCCTTGACATTATCAAACATCTTACAATGTGTGTTTTAATGTCCCTTTAAGTACTGGTTATAAAAAAGTTATGTAAACAAAAATGTTTAGACAACATTGCACTCCCAGTGGGTGGTGGGACAGAGCAATAAGAATATGTTAATTTTCCAGTTTTCTCTGTTAGTATTGGTCTCACAGTGTATAGAGATATAAGATAAGGATGATTTTGTGTAAACATAGAGAGATAAGCTAATGAGGTCTACTCTCCCTGGAAGCTCAATCCATTTAATTAAGAGACAACTATTTCATATAGAAAATAATACCTTTTTTTATTATTATTATTATTATTATTATCATTTATTTGTAGAGCGCCAACAGATTCCGCAGCACTAAATAAACAAAGTACAATAAAACAATTATAGGGATCAAATGGGTAGCGGGCCCTGCACTGTTGTAGTAAGCTCTTAAGAAGGTGATCTACAAACAGCTTGACTCTTAGGTTTACATGCTAAGGGGGTTCAGGGGATAGCAATGGAGGAGTGGAACTGGAATAAAGAAAGGTTAGCATAGGTTGTATGCATCCCTGAACAGTAGAGTCTTTAGCGAGCGCTTGAAGCTTTCAAAACTAGGGGAGAGCCTTGTGGGGCGAGGCAGAGAGTTTCACAAGATGGGAGCCAGTCTGGAGAAATCCTGTAAATGGGAGTGCGATGAGCTAACCAGAGAGAATGAGAGTAGGAGGTCATGAGCAGACCGAAGGGGACAGGAGGGAGAGTATCTGGAGACAAGGGCATCTACTTATCAAGCCATCAACTGCAAATACCCTGGAATTCTACAGCATATTTGTGGCGAGCTTGATTCCCCTTAGTTATCAAACCCTACAGACCGGCAAAAGTAGAATTTTGTGACGTAACATACTATCCGCCGGGCAAAGTCCGACACAGATCGATGCTTACGTCATTACACATGTTCCGAATGCAAATTTGGCACTATCTGACTACTTTGCTAGTTAACAAATTTCTACCAGGTACGCTCGGTACTATTCCGGCCCAGCGTACCTGGTTTTCAATCCACCGCCCTGGAGGCGGCGGATACCATAGGAATCAATGGGAGTCTGAAAGCAGCGAAAGCTCATGTTCACTGCTGCCCGATATCCCATTGATTCCTATGGTAATGTTTACACCTAACACCCTAACATGTACCCCGAGTCTAAACACCCCTAATCTGCCACCCCCTATACCGCCACCACCTACATTATACTTATTAACCCCTAATCTGCCGTCCGACACCACCGCCACCTACATAAAGTTATTAACCCCTAATCTGCCCCCCCTACACCACTGCCACCTACATTATACTTATTAACCCCTAATCTGCCACCCCCTACACCGCCGCCACTATATTAAATTTATTAACCCCTAAACCTAAGTCTAACCCTAACAACCCCTATCTTAAATATACTTTAAATAAATCTAAATAAATATTCCTATCATTAAATAAAGTATTCCTATTTAAAACTAAATACTTACCTATAAAATAAACCCAATCACCTATATTACGAGTTTTGCGTTAACAGGGGTGCGGTGCTAACAAGCAGTTTATGCTCACCGCTCATTTGCAGACAACGCTGGTATTATGGGTTTTTACAAACCCGGCGTTAGCCGCAGAAAAGTGAGCGGAGAGCAAAATCTCACCTCAATACCAGCGCTGCTTACGGTAGTAGTGAGCTGACTAAACGTGCTCATGCACGATTTCCCCATAGGAATCAATGGGGGAGAGCCGGATGAAAAAAAACCTAACACCTGCAAAAAAGCAGCGTAAAGCTCCTAATGCAGCCCCATTGATTCCTATGGGGAAATAAAAGTTATGTCTACACCTAACACCCTAACATGAACCCCGAGTCTAAACACCCCTAATATTACACTTAATAACCCCTAATCTGCCGCCCCCGACATCGCTGACACCTACATTATATTAGTAACCCCTAATCTGCTGCTCCGGACACCGCCGCCTCCTACATTATATGTATTAACCCCTAATTTGCTGCCCCCAACATTGCCGAACCCTACATTTTATTTATTAACCCCTACTCTGCCGCCCTCAATGTTGCCGCCACCTACCTACACTTATTAACCCCTAATCTGCCGCCCCCAACGTCGCCGCCACTATATTAAAGTTCTTAACCCCTAAACCTAAGTCTAACACTAACCCCCACTAACAAAAATAATTTAAATAAATCTAAATAAAATTACTACAATTAACTAAATTATTCCTATTTAAAACTAAACACTTACCTATAAAATAAACCCTGCGATAGCTACAATATAACTAATAGTTACATTGTAGCTAGCTTAGGGTTTATTTTTATTTTACAGGCAACTTTGTATTTATTTTAACTAGGTAGAATAGTTATTAAATAGTTATTAACGATTTAATAGCTACCTAGTTAAAATAAAGACAAATTTACCTGTAAAATAAAACCTAACCTAAGTTACAATAACACCTAACACTACACTACAATTAAATTAATTCCCTAAATTAACTACAATTAAATAAAATTAAATAAAATGATCTAAAGTACAAAAAACCCCCACTAAATTACAGAAAATAATAAAATAATTACAAATTTTTTAAACTAATTACACCTAATCTAATCCCCCTAATAATATAAAAAGCCCCCCAAAATAATAAAAAGCCCTACCCTATACTAAATTACAAATAGCCCTTAAAAGGGCCTTTTGCGGGGCATTGCCCCAAAGTAATCAGCTCTATTACCTGTAAAAAAAAGTACAATACCCCCCAACATTAAAACCCACCACCCACACACCCAACCCTACTCTAAAACCCACCCAATCCCCCTTAATAAAACCTAACACTAACCCCTTGAAGATCACCCTACCTTGAGAGATCTTCACCCAACCGGGCCGAGCCGGACGAGGTGGTCCTCCAGACGGGCAGAAGTCTTCATCCAAGCCGGGAAGAAGAGGTCCTCCAGATGGGCAGAAGTCTTCATCCAGACAGCATCTTCTATCTTCATCCGGCGCGGAGCGGTTCCATCTTCAAGACATCCGATGCAGAGCATCCTTCCTGGCCGATGACTACCCAACGAATGAAGGTTCCTTTAAGTGACGTCATCCAAGATGGCATCCCTAAGATGGATGAAGATGAAGATAGAAGATAGATGAAGATAGAAGATGCCGTCTGGATGAAGACTTCTGCCTGTCTGGAGGACCACTTCGCCCGGCTTCGTTGAGGACTTTGGCCCAGTTGGGTGAAGACTTCCCAAGGTAGGGTGATCTTCAAGGGGTTATCGTTTTATTAAGGGGGGATTGGGTGAGTTTTAGAGTAGGGTTGGGTGTGAGGGTGGTGGGTTTTAATGTTGGGGGGGTATTGTACTTTTTTTACAGGTAAAAGAGCTGATTACTTTGGGGCAATGCCCCGCAAAAGGCCCTTTTAAGGGCTATTTGTAATTTAGTGTAGGGTAGGGCTTTTTCATTTTGGGGGGGCTTTTTTATTTTCTTAGGGGGATTAGATTAGGTGTAATTAGTTTAAAAATCTTATAATTTGTTTATTATTTTCTGTAATTTAGTGTTTGTTTTTTGTTGTACTTTAGATAATTGTATTTAATTGTATTTAATTGTATTTAATTTAGGGAATTAATTTAATTATAGTGTAGTGTTAGGTGTTAGTGTAACATAGGTTAGATTTTATTTTACAGGTATATTTGTATTTATTTTAGCTAGGTAGTTATTAAATAGTTAATAACTATTTAATAACTATTCTATCTAGTTAAAATAAATACAAACTTGCCTGTAAAATAAAAATAAATCCTAAACTAGCTACAATGTATCTATTAGTTATATTGTAGCTAGCTTAGGGTTTATTTTATAGGTAAGTATTTAGTTTTAAATAGGAATAATTTATTTAATGATAGGAATATTTATTTAGATTTAATTAAATTATATTTAAGTTAGAGGGTGTTAGGGTTAGACTTAGGTTTAGGGGTTAATAAATTTAATATAGTGGTGGCAGTGTAGGGGGGCAGATTAGGGGTTAATAAATATAATGTAGGTGGCGGTGGTGTAGAGGGGGCAGATTAGGGGTTAATAAGTATAATGTAGGTGGTGGCGGTGTAGGGGGTGGCAGATTAGGGGTTAATAAGTATAATGTAGGTGGCGGGGGTGTAGGGGGCGGCAGATTTGGGGTTAATAAGTATAATGTAGGTGGCGGTGGTGTAGGGGGTGGCAGATTAGGGGTTAATAAGTATAATGTAGGTGGCGGCGGTGTAGGGGGCGGCAGATTAGGTGTTAATAAGTATAATGTAGGTGGCGGTGGGCTCCGGGAGCGGCGGTTTAGGGGTTAAACACTTTATTTAGTTGCGGTGGGGTCCGTGAGCGGTGGTTTATGGGTTAATACATTTATTAGAATTGTGGTGTGCTCCGGGAGTGGCGGTATAGGGGGTAAACAGTATAGTATTGTATGGGTGTTTAGTGACAGTGTACCAATAAAGCTGGGAAAAAGCCGAAGAGCAGCGAGATCGATGACTGTTAGTTAACAACAGTCCGCTGCTCATCGCCCCGTACTTGGTGCACGGCTTTTTGACAGCTTTTTTGGTAACTTTGGAGAACGTATTCAGGTCTGCGGCAGCAATGTTAGGTGATCTTGGGCGAGCTTATTGGTGCCGTCAAATGCAAGTAAGTTGACGGCTTCATAAGTAGATGCCAAGGTCTGAGATATTGGGGGGAGCAGTGAAGTTGAGGGCTTTGTATGTCAGAGTGCGAATTTTGTGTTTGATCCTAGAGGCAAGAGGAAGCCAGTGAAGGGATTGGCAGAGAGGAGCAGCAGATGAAGAGCGACGTGTAAGGAAGATGAGTCTGGCAGAGGAATTCATTATGGATTGTAAAGGAGCTAGGCGGCAGGTGGGGAGACCAGGGAGGACATAGTTGCAGTAATCAAGGCGGGAAAAAATGAGAGAGTGGATTAAAATCTTAGTTGTGTCTTGTGTAAGGAAGTGTCTAATTTTAGAGATATTTTTAAGGTGGAAGCGGCAGGCTTTAGCCAAGGACTGAATGTGAGGAGTGAAAGATCTGAGTCAAATGTGACCCAGAGACACCGGGCATGCGGGGTAGGGGTAATGATGGAGTTGTCAACAGTTATAGAGAGATTGGGGGTGGAGATTTTGGAAGAAGGGAGGAAAATGAGGAGCTAAGATTTGGAGAGATTTAACTTGAGGTAGTGAGAGGACATCCAGGAAGAGATGTGAGAAAGACAGTTAGTGATATGGGTTAGCAAGGAAGGAGATAGGTCTGGTGCAGAGAAGTAGATTTGTGTGTCGTTGGCATAAAAATGATATTGGAAACCATGGGACTTTATTAGAGAACCTAGTGATGACGTTTAGATTGAGAAGAGAAGGAGACCAAGGACAGAGCCTTGCGGTACTCCGACAGAAAGTGGTGATGGGGCAGAGGAGGCCCCAGAGAAGGCTACACTAAAGGTATGGTTTGACAGGTAGGAAGAGAGCCACGAAAGGGCTGTGTCACAGATGCCGAAGGATTGGCGGGTTTGGAGCAAAAGAGGGTGGTCAACAGTGTCAAAGGCTGCGGACAGATTAAGGAGGGTAATCAGAGAGAAGTGGCCTTTTGATTTTGCTGTAAGTAGGTCATTGGTAACCTTAACAATAGCTGTCTCTGTGGAGTGATGGGGATGAAATCCAGCTTGCAGTGGGTCAAGAAGGGAGTTTAACGTAAGGAAATGGGATAGCTGTGCATATACTAGTTTTTCAAGAAGCTTTGAGGCAAGAGGGAGGAGGGAAATAGGGCAGTAGTTGGATGGGGAGGTAGGATCAAGGGAAGGTTTTTTGAGGATAGGTGTGACCATTGCATGTTTCAGAGATGAGGGAAATATACCTGACGGAGAGGTTGAAAATGTGTGTTAGTATAGGGGTAAGGGTAGCAGAGAGGGAGGGGAGTAGCTGTGAGGGGATAGGGTCAAGGGGACTGGTAGTGAGATGAGAACACAGTATAAGTGCTGAAACCTCTTCCTCAGTAACAGGCGAGAATGAGCTAAGTTTCAGGTTATGTGGGTTGTGGTTAAGTGAGAGCATTTGAGGGGGGTGGGGAGAGAATGGAATTATGTTGAGAGCTGATTCCATTTCTAATGGAGTCAACTTTGTTATTGAAGTGGCTGGCAAAGTCTTGAGCTGACAGAGAAGTTGTATTAGAAGGCAGGGGAGGGCGGAGGAGAGTAATGAAAGTGGAGATCAGACGTTTTGGGTTTGAAGAAAGATTAGAGATAAGAGTAGAGAAGTAGTGTTGCTTATGGAGATTAAGGGCAGAATAGTTGAAGTTCAAGATGAATTTGTAATGAAGAAAATCAGCTGAACTCCGAGATTTTCTCCAGTGCCGTTCAGCAGTATGGGAACATCTGCGTAGGTACCGTGTCAGAGGAGTATGCCAGGGCTGAGGATTAGTGTGTGATTTCCGAGCAATGGTAAGAGGGGCGAGATTGTCAAGGACGGATATAAGGGTGAAATTATAGTGGCAGATAGATTGTTCAGGGAAGGGCAAGGAGGAGAAGGATGAGAGGAGAGGTTTGAGGGAATTAGCAAGCTGTTGCTGATCTAAAGACATAATGCCAAATGAAGTTTGGTGTGAGGAGTAGAAGGAGGGAGAGTTGTAGGAAGGGATGATATGTTGCAAGTAAGGAGAAGATGGTCAGAAAGAGGAAAGGGGAGTTTGTGAAGTTTGAGAGAGTGCATCGATAGCTAAAGATCAGGTCAAGAGATTGACCATCTTTGTGAGTGGGAGAATCAGTCCATTGTGGCTATAGAAGTCTATTAGGTGAGGGATTTAGTGCGGTTACGCTATCCAACCTCCGGATGTTAGCACGTTCAAGGTTTCACTCAAACTAAGAACAAGAGCACTATTAATTTAATTTGAACCATGTTAGCGCTCAATAGTGCTATTTATTTTTATGCTTAAAGGGACACTGTACCCAAACATTTTCTTTTGTAATTCAGAAAGAGCATACAATTTTAAGCAACTTTCTAATTTACTCCTATTAGCAATTGTTCTTCGTTCTCTTGCTATCTTTATTTGAAAAAGAAGGCATCTAAGCTTTTTTTGGGTTCAGTACTCTGGACAGCACTTTTTTTATTGGTGGATGAATTTATCCACCAATCAGCAAGGACAACTCAGGTTGTTCACCAAAAATGGGCCGGCATCTAAACTTACATTCTTGCATTTCAAATAAAGATACCAAGAGAATGAAGACAATGTTATAATAGGAGTAAATTAGAAAGTTGCTTAAAATTTCATGCTCTATCTGAATCACGAAAGAAAAATTTTGGTTACAGTGTCTCTTTAACATGGAATGGAGGCCTCATTGTGGGCCCTATACAGCAATAATCATTTTTACTATAAAAATTATAGGCCTAGATTTGGAGTTCGGCGGTAAAAGGGCTGTTAACGCTCCGCAGGCTTTTTTCTGGCCGCACCATAAATTTAACTCTGGTATCGAGAGTTAAAACAAATGCTGCGTTAGGCTCCAAAAAAGGAGCGTAGAGCATTTTTACCGCAAATGCAACTCTCGATACCAGAGTTGCTTACGGACGCGGCCGGCCTCAAAAACGTGCTCGTGCACGATTCTCCCATAGGAAACAATGGGACTGTTTGAGCTGAAAAAAAACCTAACACCTGCAAAAAAGCAGCGTTCAGCTCCTAACGCAGCCCCATTGTTTCCTATGGGGAAACACTTCCTACGTCTGCACCTAACACCCTAACATGTACCCCGAGTCTAAACACCCCTACCCTTACACTTATTAACCCCTAATCTGCCGCCCCCGCTATCGCTGACCCCTGCATATTATTATTAACCCCTAATCTGCCGCTCCGTAAAACGCCGCCACCTACGTTATCCCTATGTACCCCTAATCTGCTACCCCTAACACCGCCGCCCCCTATATTATATTTATTAACCCCTAATCTGCCCCCCACAACGTCGCCGACACCTACCTACACTTATTAACCCCTAATCTGCCGAGCGGACCTGAGCGCTACTATAATAAAGTTATTAACCCCTAATCCGCCTCACTAACCCTATCATAAATAGTATTAACCCCTAATCTGCCCTCCCTAACATCGCCGACACCTACCTTCAATTATTAACCCCTAAACTTCCGATCGGAGCTCACCGCTATTCTAATAAATGGATTAACCCCTAAAGCTAAGTCTAACCCTAACACTAACACCCCCCTAAGTTAAATATAATTTTTATCTAACGAAATAAATTAACTCTTATTAAATAACTTATTCCTATTTAAAGCTAAATACTTACCTGTAAAATAAATCCTAATATAGCTACAATATAAATTATAATTATATTATAGCTATTTTAGGATTAATATTTATTTTACAGGCAACTTTGTATTTATTTTAACCAGGTACAATAGCTATTAAATAGTTAAGAACTATTTAATAGTTACCTAGTTAAAATAATAACAAATTTACCTGTAAAATAAATCCTAACCTAAGTTATAATTAAACCTAACACTACCCTATCAATAAAATAATTAAATAAACTACCTACAATTACCTACAATTAACCTAACACTACACTATCAATAAATGAATTAAACACAATTGCTACAAATAAATACAATTAAATAAACTAGCTAAAGTACAAAAAATAAAAAAAGAACTAAGTTACAGAAAATAAAAAAATATTTACAAACATAATAAAAATATTACAACAATTTTAAACTAATTACACCTACTCTAAGCCCCCTAATAAAATAACAAAGCCCCCCAAAATAAAAAATTCCCTACCCTATTCTAAATTAAAAAAGTTACAAGCTCTTTTACCTTACCAGCCCTGAACAGGGCCCTTTGCGGGGCATGCCCCAAGAATTTCAGCTCTTTTGCCTGTAAAAAAAAACATACAATACCCCCCCCAACATTACAACCCACCACCCACATACCCCTAATCTAACCCAAACCCCCCTTAAATAAACCTAACACTAAGCCCCTGAAGATCTTCCTACCTTGTCTTCACCATCCAGGTATCACCGATCCGTCCTGGCTCCAAGATCTTCATCCAACCCAAGCGGGGGTTGGCGATCCATAATCCGGTGCTCCAAAGTCTTCCTCCTATCCGGCAAGAAGAGGACATCCGGACCGGCAAACATCTTCTCCAAGCGGCATCTTCGATCTTCTTCCATCCGGTGCGGAGCGGGTCCATCTTGAAGCAGGCGACGCGGATCCATCCTCTTCTTCCGATGTCTCCCGACTAATGACGGTTCCTTTAAGGGACGTCATCCAAGATGGCGTCCCTCGAATTCCGATTGGCTGATAGGATTCTATCAGCCAATCGGAATTAAGGTAGGAATTTTCTGATTGGCTGATGGAATCAGCCAATCAGAATCAAGTTCAATCCGATTGGCTGATCCCATCAGCCAATCAGATTGAGCTCGCATTCTATTGGCTGATCGGAACAGCCAATAGAATGCGAGCTCAATCTGATTGGCTGATTGGATCAGCCAATCGGATTGAACTTGATTCTGATTGGCTGATTCCATCAGCCAATCAGAAAATTCCTACCTTAATTCCGATTGGCTGATAGAATCCTATCAGCCAATCGGAATTCGAGGGACGCCATCTTGGATGACGTCCCTTAAAGGAACCGTCATTAGTCGGGAGACATCGGAAGAAGAGGATGGATCCGCGTCGCCTGCTTCAAGATGGACCCGCTCCGCACCGGATGGAAGAAGATCGAAGATGCCGCTTGGAGAAGATGTTTGCCGGTCCGGATGTCCTCTTCTTGCCGGATAGGAGGAAGACTTTGGAGCACCGGATTATGGATCGCCAACCCCCGCTTGGGTTGGATGAAGATCTTGGAGCCAGGACGGATCGGTGATACCTGGATGGTGAAGACAAGGTAGGAAGATCTTCAGGGGCTTAGTGTTAGGTTTATTTAAGGGGGGTTTGGGTTAGATTAGGGGTATGTGGGTGGTGGGTTGTAATGTTGGGGGGGGGGGTATTGGATGTTTTTTTTTACAGGCAAAAGAGCTGAAATTCTTGGGGCATGCCCCGCAAAGGGCCCTGTTCAGGGCTGGTAAGGTAAAAGAGCTTGTAACTTTTTTAATTTAGAATAGGGTAGGGAATTTTTTATTTTGGGGGGCTTTGTTATTTTATTAGGGGGCTTAGAGTAGGTGTAATTAGTTTAAAATTGTTGTAATATTTTTATTATGTTTGTAAATATTTTTTTATTTTCTGTAACTTAGTTCTTTTTTTATTTTTTGTACTTTAGCTAGTTTATTTAATTGTATTTATTTGTAGCAATTGTGTTTAATTAATTTATTGATAGTGTAGTGTTAGGTTAATTGTAGGTAATTGTAGGTAGTTTATTTAATTATTTTATTGATAGGGTAGTGTTAGGTTTAATTATAACTTAGGTTAGGATTTATTTTACAGGTAAATTTGTTATTATTTTAACTAGGTAACTATTAAATAGTTCTTAACTATTTAATAGCTATTGTACCTGGTTAAAATAAATACAAAGTTGCCTGTAAAATAAATATTAATCCTAAAATAGCTATAATATAATTATAATTTATATTGTAGCTATATTAGGATTTATTTTACAGGTAAGTATTTAGCTTTAAATAGGAATAAGTTATTTAATAAGAGTTAATTTATTTCGTTAGATAAAAATTATATTTAACTTAGGGGGGTGTTAGTGTTAGGGTTAGACTTAGCTTTAGGGGTTAATCCATTTATTAGAATAGCGGTGAGCTCCGATCGGAAGTTTAGGGGTTAATAATTGAAGGTAGGTGTCGGCGATGTTAGGGAGGGCAGATTAGGGGTTAATACTATTTATGATAGGGTTAGTGAGGCGGGTTAGGGGTTAATATCTTTATTATAGTAGCGCTCAGGTCCGCTCGGCAGATTAGGGGTTAATAAGTGTAGGCAGGTGTCGGCGACGTTGAGGGGGGCAGATTAGGGGTTAATAAATATAATATAGGGGTCGGCGATGTTAGGGGCAGCAGATTAGGGGTACATAGGGATAACGTAGGTGGCGGCGATTTGCGGTCGGAAGATTAGGGGTTAATTATTGTAAGTAGCTGGCGGCGACGTTGTGGGGGGCAGGTTAGGGGTGAATAAATATAATACAGGGGTCGGCGGGGTTAGGGGCAGCAGATTAGGGGTACATAAATATAACGTAGGTGGCGGTTGGCAGATTAGGGGTTAAAAATTTTAATCGAGTGGCGGCGGTGTGGGGGGACCTCGGTTTAGGGGTACATAGGTAGTTTATGGGTGTTAGTGTACTTTAGGGTACAGTAGTTAAGAGCTTTATAAACCGGCGTTAGCCAGAAAGCTCTTAACTCCTGCTTTTTTCAGGCGGCTGGAATTTTGTCGTTAGAGCTCTAACGCTCACTTCAGAAACGACTCTAAATACCAGCGTTAGAAAGATCCCATTGAAAATATAGGCTACGCAAATGGCGTAGGGGGATCTGCGGTATGGAAAAGTCGCGGCTGTAAAGTGAGCGTTAGACCCTTTAATCACTGACTCCAAATACCAGCGGGCGGCCAAAACCAGCGTTAGGAGCCTCTAACGCTGGTTTTGACGGCTACCGCCGAACTCCAAATCTAGGCCATAGTAAGTGTTAAAAATACTCTGTAAAGGTATATCAAGGAAGTTGTTTTTAGGGCAGAAAAGTTTTTGATGGTTGTGTCACCCTAATTTAAAATAATAGTTTTCATGATGAATGATTACAAATATTATATTACATTTTTTCAGAGACCTGTACCAAGAGAATTTGATATAGCATCTGCAACTCTCCTTATGCTGAATTGGCATTTTGTTCTGAGGATGCCTTTTTGAAAGATACGTGACCTGAGAAAATCATTTCCCAGCAGAATATGCTACATCTATGGACTCATAAAAATAGGTTAATAAAACTTTGTGTGACTATGCTTACTTATTAAGAATATTATAGCATAGAAATATATATGAATGCACAGTGAAGCTATATAGTTAACTGTTATAAACAATACCATCATTTTACTTTATTTAAAAATGCAAAGAATTTGCCTTGGTTACACATCCAGAAATTATTGGGCCATTATACTTTAGTACACTCTATTTTCACTTTTGAAATAACCTCTTGATGATCCATAAAAATGAATCATATTTTGCAGTAGCCTTTATTTTTACACTGAAATATACAGAACAAGAAGGGATGCTGCGGTTAAAGGGACACTGCACTTAAAAAGAATTCTGTCATTCATATAAATTCAGATTTTTGTTTTGCCTGAAAAAATGTGAAGTAATGTAATCTTTACTTAAAGTGAATGTAAATTTTTCAGGTTTGTATAATATAGTTTGGTAGAGAATCATCCGATTAAGCATACCGCCACAATAATATTTTAATAAAATCTTTGATTTCGTTTTTATGTTATATATTCAATATCGATAATTTACTTATCCGCTCCTCCCACTCACTGTTTGCTAATTTTCCTCCATATTACGTAAACAGCGGTCCCACCCGCTGTTTACGTATCGGCACTGCACGCTCCCATGTATATTTTGGTCACATAGATAAAATAAATAAAACAATCTAACCTATATACGTAGCCCTTTCAGATCCACTAATCCAAGCGTTACAATACAGAGGAAATGACAGGACTCCGGATAAAATTCTATTTCGACGCCATGTTTACTTCTATTGCGCATGCGCGAAATGTGCACGAGCTTACAATAGATTAGCTCTGCACCGCAAACGAACGCATGCGCAATAAGGACGTATTACGCCATGGCAAGGGGGTGGGTCCCCCCATGGTTAGAGCCGTTATTGGCTATTAAGACGTCAATCAAAAACGACAGCAACGGAGCGCGACTGCTGGGAGGAGGATGAATTTGCCGAAAATTAGTATAAGATTATGAAAATACAGGTATCCATTTGAAATCGTAAAATTTGATGAATGAAAGTCAGGTTTTTTTGGGATAACTGTTACACAGCTGTTTAGACAGAAGGCTGACTTTACAATCACTTTAAATGTAAACTTAAACTAATAGCTATGATTAAGTTTTAAGCCTAAAACATATAAGCGTACACATGATTGAGACACATGTCTTGTTTATTAGGACTATTTTGCTAGTTTTGCCAGGCTTTGAAGCAACATTGTTAGCCCATTCTGTGTGCTTTGGAATTCCTAATATAGCGAATGTCAGTTGAAATGGGTACCTGAGTAGCAGTGTATGCAGCAGATTCATTGCACCTTTGAGAGTGCAGCATTGGGACTGGCGGTTATATAACAAGAGGATGAAATTGTTATTGTGTTTGAGAATGGAAGCTACAGTTTTTAAATAAGTGCCGCTTACCCCCACCTGTGATACTAGTTTCAAAAAAGGTATATGCTGTTGAGGTACAAAGATACACTAGAAAGAGAAATAAAGGTCATTTTAAAATTGAGGCTGGAATCTACTCGCATGTTTGCTATTTAAAGGGACAGCAGGACGGAGCTCACAAATAGGGACTGCCCTTTTAATAAAAAAGGGAAAGTTAGGAGGTCTGCTTTGGATCATTTTAAATGAATTTTGCATTTGGTTACTAGAACTTTTTTTTTTTTGAGACAGTTGTTCTGAAACTAATACACCATTAACATTTCCAATGAATTCAAATTACCTCCTCAATGACCATTAGCAGGAAATACCGATCAACAAATGTGTAATATCAGGAAGCACCCATCAGCCAATAAGCATTAGTAGAAACTGTTTATCAGTCAATAAACATACATTTGTTTTAGTTTTAGTTTAAATATAAAAAAAAACATAATTAAGCAAAAAAATAAATAGGAACGGTGTAAAAGCCGGAACGGAACGGAACAGGCCGGAACAGGCCTTTTATGAAGGAAATTGATTTAAAATATAATGGGATGTGTTAGAGACTCTTGAGAACAATTTTAGGAACAAGAATATTTGTGATATAATAATTAATTAACCCTTTAACTACCAAAATAGTGTCCGGAACCAAACATAACAGCCCGGAACAGCACCTTCCCAGAAAACCAGAAACACCAAAATCACTAGTCACATGTGACTAAATGTAATAAGTGTAATCAGCCACAAAACATCCACAGAAACCAAATTATGATATCTGTTCCGGCCTTTAATACACTTTTTTATAAAAAGTGATGGAACGGCACCTACCCAGCAAAATATACAGACCAAATTCACCAGCCACACATAACTAGATGTGGTAAGTGTAATCAACCACAAACCATCCACAGAAACCACGTTCCAATACCCGTTCCGGCCTGTAAAACACTTTTTCCTGAAAAGTGACAGAACGGCACCTTACCAGCAAACCAGATACACCAAATTCACCAGTCATACATGACTAAATGTAATAAGTGTAATCAGCCACAAACCCTCCACAGAAACCACATTATAATATCTGTTCCGGCCTTTAATACACTTTTTTTTTTTAAAAGTGACGGAACGGCACCTTCCCAGCAAAATATACGGACCAAATTCACCAGCCACACATATCTAGATGTGATAAGTGTAATCAACCACAAACCATCCACAGAAACCATGTTCCAATACCCGTTCCGGCCTGTAAAACGCTTTTTCATGAAAAATGACGGAACGGCGCCTTACCAGCAAACCAGATACACCAAATTCACCAGTCACACATAACTAAATGTTATAAGTGTAATCAGCCACAAACTATCCACAGAAACCACATTATGATATCTGTTCCGGCCTTTAATACACTTTTTTATAAATAGTGAGGGAACGGCACCTTCCCAGCAAAATATACAGACCAAATTCACCAGCCACACATAACTAGATGTGATAAGTGTAATCAACCACGAACCATCCACAGAAACCACATTCCAATACCTGTTCCGGCCTGTAAAACGCTTTTTCATGAAAAGTGACGGAATGGCACCTTACCAGCAAACCAGATACACCAAATTCACCAGTCACACATAACTAAATGTTATAAGTGTAATCAACCACAAACCATTCACAAAAACCACGTTCCAATACCCGTTCCGTCACTTTTCATGAAAAAGCATTTTACAGGCCGGAATGGGTATTGGAACGTGGTTTCTGTGGATGGTTTGTGGTTGATTACACTTATCACATCTAGTTATGTGTGGCTAGTGAATTTGGTCTGTATATTTTGCTGGAAAGGTGCCGTTCCGTCACTTTTTATAAAAAAGTGTATTAAAGGACGGAACAGATATCATAATGTGGTTTCTGTGGATGGTTTGTTGCTGATTTCATTTATAACATTTAGTCATGTGTGACTGGTGAATTTGGTGTATCTCGTTTGCTGGTAAGGTGCCGTTCCATCACTTTTCATGAAAAAGTGTTTTACATGCCGGAACGGGTATTGGAACGTGGTTTCTGTGGATGGTTTGTGGTTAATTACAATTATCACATCTAGTTATGTGTGGCTGGTGAATTTGGTCTGTATATTTTGCTGGGAAGGTGCCGTTCCGTCACTTTTTATAAAAAAAAGTGTATTAAAGGCCAGAACAGATATCATAATGTGGTTTCTGTGGATGGTTTGTGGCTGATTACACTTATAACATTTAGTTATGTGTGACTGGTGAATTTGGTTTATCTTGTTTGCTGGTTAGGTGCAGTTCCGTCACTTTTCATGAAAAAGCATTTAACAGGCCGGAGCGGGTATTGGAACGTGGTTTCTGTGGATGGTTTTTGGTTGATTACAGTTATCACATCTAGTTATGTGTGGCTGGTGAATTTGGTCTGTATATTTTGCTGGGAAGGTGCTGTTCCGTCACTTTTTATAAAAAAGTGTATTAAATGCCGGAACAGATATCATAATGTGGTTTCTGTGGATGGTTTGTGGCTGATTACACTTATAACATTTAGTCATGTGTGACTGGTGAATTTGGTGTATCTGGTTTGCTGGTAAGGTGCTGTTCCATCACTTTTCATGAAAAAGCATTTTACAGGCTGGAACGGGTATTGGAACGTGGTTTCTGTGGATGGTTTGTGGTTGATTACACTTATCACATCTAGTTATGTGTGGCTGGTGAATTTGGTCTGTATATTTTGCTGGGAAGGTGCCGTTCCGTCACTTTTTATAAAAAAGTGTATTAAAGGCCGGAACAGATATTATAATGTGGTTTCTGTGGATGGTTTGTGGCTGATTACACTTAATACATTTAGTCACATGTGACTTGGGAATTTGGTGTATCTGGTTTTCTGGGAAGGTGCTGTTCCGGGCTGTTATGTTTGGTTCCAGACACTATTTTGGTATTTAAAGGGTTAATTAATTATTATACATGCCGGAACGGGTATTGGAATGTGGTTTCTGTGGATGGTTTGTTGTTGATTACACGTATCACATCTAGTTATATGTGGCTGGTGAATTTAGTCTGTATATTTTGCTGGGAAGGTGCCGTTCTGTTACTTTTTATAAAAAAGTGTATTAAAGGCCGGAACAGATATAATAATGTGGTTTCTGTGGATGGTTTGTGGCTGATTACACTTATAACATTTAGTTATGTGTGACTGGTGAATTTGGTGTATCTGGTTTGCTGGTAAAGTGCCGTTCCGTCACTTTTCATGAAAACGCGTTTTACAAGCCGGAACGGGTATTGGAACGTGGTTTCTGTGGATGGTTTGTGGTTAATTACACTTATCACATCTAGTTATGTGTGGCTGGTGAATTTGGTCTGTATATTTTGCTGGGAAGGTGCCGTTCCGTCACTTTTTTTATAAAAAAAGTGTATTCAAAAGCTTGAACAGATATCATAATGTGGTTTCTGTGGATGGTTTGTGGCTGATTACACTTATAACATTTAGTCATGTGTGACTGATGAATTTGGTGTATCTGGTTTGCTGGTAAGGTGCCGTTCCGTCACTTTTCATGAAAAAGTGTTTTACATTCCGGAACGGGTATTGGAACATGGTTTCTGTGGATGGTTTGTGGTTGATTACACTTATCACATCTAGTTATGTGTGGCTGGTGAATTTGGTCTGTATATTTTGCTGGGAAGGTGCCGTTCCGTCACTTTTTTTATAAAAAAAGTGTATTCAAAAGCTTGAACAGATATCATAATGTGGTTTCTGTGGATGGTTTGTGGCTGATTACACTTATAACATTTAGTCATGTGTGACTGATGAATTTGGTGTATCTGGTTTGCTGGTAAGGTGCCGTTCCGTCACTTTTCATGAAAAAGTGTTTTACATTCCGGAACGGGTATTGGAACATGGTTTCTGTGGATGGTTTGTGGTTGATTACACTTATCACATCTAGTTATGTGTGGCTGGTGAATTTGGTCTGTATATTTTGCTGGGAAGGTGCCGTTCCATCACTTTTTATAAAAAAGTGTAATAAAGACCGGAACAGATATCATAATGTGGTTTCTGTGAATGGTTTGTGGCTGATTACACTTATAACATTTAGTCATGTGTGACTGGTGATTTTGGTGTATCTTATTTGCTGGTAAGGTGCCGTTCCGTCACTTTTCATGAAAAAGCATTTTACAGGCCGGAACGGGTATTGGAACGTGGTTTCTGTGGATGGTTTGTGGTTGATTACACTTATCACATCTAGTTATGTGTAGCTGGTGAATTTGGTCTGTATATTTTGCTGGGAAGGTGCTGTTCCGTCACTTTATATAAAAAAGTGTATTAAAGGCCAGAGCAGATATCATAATGTGGTTTTTGTGGATGGTTTGTGGCTGATTACACTTATAACATTTAGTTATGTGTGACTGGTGAATTTGGTGTATCTGGTTTGCTGGTAAGGTTCTGTTCCGTCACTTTTCACGAAAAAGCATTTTACAGGCTGGAATGGGTATTGGAACGTGGTTTCTGTGGATGGTTTGTTGTTGATTACACTTATCACATCTAGTTATGTGTGGCTGGTGAATTTGGTCTGTATATTTTGCTGGGAAGGTGCCGTTCCGTCACTTTTCTATAAAAAAGTGTATTAAAGGCCGGAACAGATATCATAATGTGGTTTCTGTGGATGGTTTGTGGCTGATTACACTTATAACATTTTGTAATGTGTGACTGGTGAATTTGGTGCATCTGGTTTGCTGGTAAGGTGCCGTTCCTTCACTTTTCCTGAAAAAGCGTTTTACAGGCCAGAACGGGTATTGGAACGTGGTTTCTGTGGATGGTTTATGGTTGATTACACTTATCACATCTAGTTATGTGTGGCTGGTGAATTTGGTCTGTATATTTTGCTGGGAAGGGGCCATTCCGTCACTTTTTATAAAAAAGTGTATTAAAGGCCGGAACAGATATTATAATGTGGTTTCTGTGGATGGTTTGTGGCTGATTACACTTATTACATTTAGTCACATGTGAGTTGGGAATTTGGTGTATCTGGTTTTCTGGGAAGGTGCTGTTCCAGGCTGTTATGTTAGGTTCCGGACACTATTTTGGTAGTTAAAGGGTTAATTAATTATTATATCACAAAAATTCTTGCTCCTAAAATTGTTCTCAAGAGTCTCTAACAGATCCCATTATATTTTAAATCAATTTCCTTCATAAAAGGCCTGTTCCGGTCTGTTCCGTTCCGGCTTTTACACCGTTCCAAATAAATAAAATAAATTAAAATAAGTATGTGTACTTGCTGTTCTTTCCTATAGTAGTTTTTTGTTTAGTACAGCATACCTTTAAAGAGTCCATTCCACAACCCTAATCCTAACTCAGCACATGAGTTTCAAAGTGATAAAGTGACCTGCCTCACACTTCTTTCTTGATAAAATATGATGCTCATATTGCACTGCATTTACTGATTAGATTTCAATGCTCTTAAATCTTGTTGTGTTTTGTTGTGAAACCACTTTCATTATGATCAATCACTTATAGGAGAAATAAATTCTTCACCTATCTTTTTTTCCTTCCAGGAAATTGTTATCGATAAAATGACATGGGTGTATTAACTATTATATTTCATATCATAGATCCAAGTCTCTATTTTACCCGATAGGCAGATAGACAAGTAAAGGAGACAAAGCATTCATTTAATTTACACGTAAAATATATTATAGTGCAGTCATATTTTAATGAAACAGTTTAGAATGCTAATGTTTTCTGACTCTTGTCTGTACTGATAACTTGCTTTCGCGAATAATGAATAAACGATATTTAATTAATCATGACCTTTACATTAATATTGTACACATTAAAATAGACATATTTATTACCATATTTGAAAATGTACTTATATATATTAAATGTTAGGTATGACAAAATATGGGGTTATTATTAATTTGCACTGTATTGTTTAGTGTTTACTGTAACAACAAAAGGACTAAATATCTGCAAAGACAAAAGGACTGCTCGGCCCTTAGTAACTCAAAGGTATCCATTTAGGAAGCTGTGGATGCTCAAAGAAGCCTAAAATTAGGTTAAGAATCAGCAGTTTTAAATCCACTGCTTTCCACATTCCCTATCACTCCTGAGGTGGCAGAGTTAATTCACCCAGGCTGATTTTCCCAGGATGATTGACAACCCCTGCTCTTGCGTGATTGATTGTGTAAGAGTAGGGGGCAGGGTTGCACAAGTGTTTTCTCATGCAATGATAAATGCAAGCACCAGATGCTGCCTTACTACTTGTGAGCTTGGGCAGACAGGATCCCTTTCTGGGAACTCTATTCACCTAGAAAGAACAGAGAATCCCAGCACTCGACAACCAGACCAAAGGTGCACGCTAGTGGGGTCCATGCACTCACCCCAAAAGGTATAATGAAAAAGTTGAAGCAGCACCAGCTTGAAGTATTCCTTATATTTTTATTACATCAGAGACATATAAAAACAACAACGACGTTTCGGTCAGAACCTGACCTTAATCATGTTATACAAACAAATGACAAAACCACTCCTTATGTAGCTATAAAAGGCGGGGTTACTACCTGTACAGGTGTGAGACTATTAATTAACCCTCTGTGTCTATACATCAGGGAGACTTTCCTTCATGCTCCCTCTAGTGGTTAAGTCAATTTCCTCTTATCAACCTATAGTAACCTGGAAGATACAATATAATATACATATTCATCAGTATAGTGATTACCTTGAATTAGTGCATACACATAAATACAAAGTTTACATAGTCTATCAAAACATACAATCTGTTATTCAGAACCATAATAATTCATAGTCATTCACAGAAGAAAATGAGAAACTTGAACAAAACTCCTATACAGCTTCCCTCTAATAGGTAGAGACAATAACTTACCAATTTTATAAAGAGACAATACAGTTGTTTTAATGATTATTGAAGGGTAATTTGCCAATCTATTTCCTTATTCATTCCATGGGGTATAAGTGATTGTAAGGTGTATATCCAGTATGTTTCTCTTGATTTTAGAATTTGCTGTCTATTTCCCCCTCTCCTAGGTTTTTTTATCTGTTCTATAACCTGATATCTCAACTGAGAAATAGTATGTCCTGCCTGTAGAAAGTGGTTCGATACTGGAGCATCCCTGTTATTGCAACGTATATTGGACTTATGTTCTACAATCCGGTCCCTTATCCTTCTGGTTGATTCACCTATATAGATCTTAGAACACGGACATTTAATTAAATATATTACATAGTCCGTGTTACATGTAAAAAAAACCTGGAATTTTGAATTTTCTGCCAGTCAGTGGATGTGAAAAGGAATCCCCTTTGATTATATTGCCACAATTGCAGCAGCCCAAGCATGGAAAGCAACCTAGTTTGGGGGTAGAGATATATGTCTGTGTTTGTTTTTTGCCAGTACCCAAGTCTGCTCTCACTAGGGCATCCTTTAGGTTCCTACATCTCCTGTATGCAGGCATGGGGGGCACCTCAAATTCCTTTATCTTTGGATTGAGGTTCTTTATAATAGGCCAGTGTCTTTTAATCACTTTATTAATCTCTGTACTTAGTGTGTTATATTGAGAAACAAATAGCATACGTTTATCATCCGGTTTATCTTTCACTTTAATACCCTTAAGGATAGAATGTCTGGGAATCTTGTTAACCTCTTCAATCTGTTTCTGCATTAGGGATTTAGGGAAGCCCCTTTCAATAAACATATTTCCCATTTCCATTAGTCTGGTCTGTACCTTGTCCTCATCTGAGACTATTTTCCTCACTCTCAATAATTGACTCTTAGGTAGACTTCTTATAAGTGGTGGTGGATGAGCACTCTCAAACCTTAAGAGACTATTTCTATCACTTTCTTTTCTATAAATATCCACCTCAAGTAGCCTCCCATTTTTTATCACAGTAGTGTCCAGGAAAGCTTTTGACTCTTCACTGAATTTGAGTTTAAATTTGATGTGTCTAGTGGATACATTAAGATCTGCTACGAATTCCTGTAGGGAGTCGATGTCGCCCCCCCATATGCCAAATACATCATCTATGTACCGGAACCAGCACAATCCATACTGTAAAAACAGTTTATTCCTGTACACGAACTTCTCTTCATATATACTCATAAAGATGTTGGCATATGTGGGGGCGGCATTCGACCCCATAGCAGTACCCTGACACTGTAAGTAGTATTGGTCCTTGAAGAGAAAATAATGTTAATGTTACTACTTTTTTCGTAACATTAAGCTAAAGACTTTCTTTGGACAGATACAGTCACCCCTTGGGGAAAATCAAAATTTAGATGCTACAGCTTTGTATGATAATGGGTTATCACTTAAAAATCTAAATTTGAGAGTCAAAAGTAATTTTAATCCATCTGTATGTAACAATAGTGTAGAAACTTTTATGCAGCTTGTCCTAAGAGATATTGAGTTATTACAGAAGAAGAACAAAGCCCCAATTGGGGGGAATAAATATTTACAGGGTAATTTCACAAAGGTAGAGAATAATGCTTTGACTAATTTAAAGAATAATGTTGATATCATTTGCAAACCTGCGGATAAGGGCGGGGCCACAGTTATCCTAGACAGGGTATATTATGTTCAGGAGATTGAGAGACAACTAGGTGACAAAGAGATTTATAAACCACTGAACAGAGACCCAAGTCTAGAGGTTAAACGTGAACTGATTAAGTGTATTAATAAGGCAATGGTGAATGGTTTAATAACAGAAAAGGAACATAGATTTTTTGTACCAGAAAAATATGTAACACCTGTTTTTTATACGTTGCCCAAGATACACAAAAATAGGGAGGCACCTCCAGGCCGCCCTATTGTGGCAAGTACAAACTCATTATTGACAAATGTTTCTATCTACTTAGACAAAGTTCTCAGACCACTGGCCATGCAGACAATGTCCTACCTTAAAGATACAGGAGACTTCCTTACTAAACTTGAGGAATTGGGGATGGAGAGTGATAAATTAATTTTATATACCCTTGATGTAAACAGCTTATATACGTCAATCACTCATGTGAGTGGCCTTGGAGCCATTAAACAGGCTGTTTGCACGAATGGTATATTATCTACAATTCAATGTGAATTTATATTGGAATAACTCCAATTGGTACTGTATTGTAATTATTTTCTCTTCAAGGACCAATACTACTTACAGTGTCAGGGTACTGCTATGGGGTCGAATGTCGCCCCCACATATGCCAACATCTTTATGAGTATATATGAAGAGAAGTTCGTGTACAGGAATAAACTGTTTTTACAGTATGGATTGTGCTGGTTCCGGTACATAGATGATGTATTTGGCATATGGGGGGGGCGACATCGACTCCCTACAGGAATTCGTAGCAGATCTTAATGTATCCACTAGACACATCAAATTTAAACTCACATTCAGTGAAGAGTCAATAGCTTTCCTGGACACTACTGTGATAAAAAATGGGAGGCTACTTGAGGTGGATATTTATAGAAAAGAAAGTGATAGAAATAGTCTCTTAAGGTTTGAGAGTGCTCATCCACCACCACTTATAAGAAGTCTACCTAAGAGTCAATTATTGAGAGTGAGGAAAATAGTCTCAGATGAGGACAAGGTACAGACCAGACTAATGGAAATGGGAAATATGTTTATTGAAAGGGGCTTCCCTAAATCCCTAATACAGAAACAGATTGAAGAGGTTAACAAGATTCCCAGACATTCTATCCTTAAGGGTATTAAAGTGAAAGATAAACCGGATGATAAACGTATGGTATTTGTTTCTCAATATAACACACTAAGTACAGAGATTAATAAAGTGATTAAAAGACACTGGCCTATTATAAAGAACCTCAATCCAAAGATAAAGGAATTTGAGGTGCCCCCCATGCCTGCATACAGGAGATGTAGGAACCTAAAGGATGCCCTAGTGAGAGCAGACTTGGGTACTGGCAAAAAACAAACACAGACATATGTCTCTACCCCCAAACTAGGTTGTTTTCCATGCTTGGGCTGCTGCAATTGTGGCAATATAATCAAAGGGGATTCCTTTTCACATCCACTGACTGGCAGAAAATTCAAAATTACAGGTTTTTTTACATGTAACACGGACTATGTAATATATTTAATTAAATGTCAGTGTTCTAAGATCTATATAGGTGAATCAACCAGAAGGATAAGGGACCGGATTGTAGAACATAAGTCCAATATACGTTGCAATAACAGGGATGCTCCAGTATCGAACCACTTTCTACAGGCAGGACATACTATTTCTCAGTTGAGATATCAGGTTATAGAACAGATAAAAAAAACCTAGGAGAGGGGGAAATAGACAGCAAATTCTAAAATCAAGAGAAACATACTGGATATACACCTTACAATCACTTATACCCCATGGAATGAATAAGGAAATAGATTGGCAAATTACCCTTCAATAATCATTAAAACAACTGTATTGTCTCTTTATAAAATTGGTAAGTTATTGTCTCTACCTATTAGAGGAAAGCTGTATAGGAGTTTTGTTCAAGTTTCTCATTTTCTTCTGTGAATGACTATGAATTATTATGGTTCTGAATAACAGATTGTATGTTTTGATAGACTATGTAAACTTTGTATTTATGTGTATGCACTAATTCAAGGTAATCACTATACTGATGAATATGTATATTATATTGTATCTTCCAGGTTACTATAGGTTGATAAGAGGAAATTGACTTAACCACTAGAGGGAGCATGAAGGAAGTCTCCCTGATGTATAGACACAGAGGGTTAATTAATAGTCTCACACCTGTACAGGTAGTAACCCCTCCTTTTATAGCTACATAAGGAGTGGTTTTGTCATTTGTTTGTATAACATGATTAAGGTCAGGTTCTGACCGAAACGTCATTGTTGTTTTTATATGTCTCTGATGTAATAAAAATATAAGGAATACTTCAAGCTGGTGCTGCTTCAACTTTTTCATTAACTCTATTCACCTGCCTGTTGATTAATGGGGGTCTAATTTAAATCAGAGAGATGAAAGGGAAATTTTGCATTTGAGGCAAAATATTTTTGTGTTAACTCAAAATGTAATCCCCTATACAAGGTATAATTAATTTTGCCTGATTTTACTGTCATTTAAATCTGAAAATTGTAGTATTTACATTGATAAGATGAACAACACTCAAGGCTTAAAGATTTGTTCCCTGAACTGCAAATAATGCAAATTTTATTAACCAACAGTTTTTATATTTAGATTATATGCAATGCAACAATTAATTTCAACTGCTTATGTAAAATGGCTATAATTCCCCTTTAAAGGGCCACTAAACCCAAAATCTTTCTTTCATGATTCAGATAGAACATACAAATTTAAACCACATTACAATTTACTTCTATTATTTATTTTGCTTCATTTTTTAGATATCCTTATTTGAAGAAAAAGCAATGCACATGGGAAGCCAATCACATGAGGCTTCTATGTGCAGCAACCAATCAGCAGCTACTGAGCATATCTAGATATGCTTTTCAGCAAAGAATATCAAGAGAATAAAACAAATTAGATAATAGAAGTAAATTAGAAAGATGTTTAAAAATGCATTCTCTTTCTAAATCATGAAAGAAAAAATGTGGGTGTCATGTCCCTTTAAGTAAAATGCATTACTGTCAGCTTCTGAGGACAAGTCCTTACATTTAGCTAACCTATGCTTTTTGTGACATAACATATGTATTCCAAGTTACTTGGTAAAGTTTAAATTGCACCTCTTCATGTGGCTCTTTATAGATGGTTGAAATTTTAGTTCCTGAGATCTATATGTCCCAGTTTTTATTACACCCTTCCCATAGCTTTCATTCTGTTCCTCTTTGTGTGAGGTTTACACTGCATTGCTCAACATCTCTTTTGTTTACCTTTTCTTCGGTCAGTGCATGTGCTTTCATAAACCACACCAGGTGGCTGCCTTAGCGCTCCCCTGCAGGAGCATAAAGAAGATTTGTGACAGGGAATAAAAAATTATATTGTTTTTAATAATGTCCCTGACTCCCAAAATGCTCCAAATGAGAGAACGGAGGCCTCCATATGGGCTCTGTTTTTTAACATTTGAAGGAAGGAATATCCTTGTTGAATAGTGAAATTTGCAGGATCACTAGCGGTGTTGTATGTTACCCTATTGTGCAACCAAAGTGTTGTGTATACTCAGAGCTCTGAACCACACTCCAAAGGGATTTGAGCAAGGGGTGAACGCTGACGACTCTCATAAATTGGCCTACTATTGTTGCTGCCACTTGCATATGATTTGTTGATGGGGTTTGCCAAATTTGCCTTTACTTTAGTAGCCAAAACATTTTGCACAGTCCTGTTATTATTATAGTTTGAAGAAAAATAAAGTCTGAACCCTTGTTCTTTTTCTCCAGGCCAGAATTCTTGATTACCCTAAAAGCCAAGACAGTAACTCCCTTAAAGTGAAAGTAAATTTTGCAGCTTTACAACACATCAGTGTATTCTATATTATTAACATATTGAGATTGCTATATTTTTTATTTTAATTTTTTTTAATATGACTTTATTTTTTAACATCTAAATTGCATACTGTGATCATGCATGCTCCGCCCATCCTCAACTTCCTATCTTTGTGTGTGTTTACATATAGAGCGGTCCCACCCGCTCTATACGTAAGCACAAATGCGCGTTCACAAGCACTGAGGGGCATTGCGCATGCGTGAATCTTCGAGCGTTCCTTCAATGCAAGAACCCTTATACTTATTTATACTTGTAATCGCTATTAATTTGATGTCCTTCTATGTTGTGGAGCAGCAGTCTCAAAAGATGACGTTCTCGGCTCAGTTACAAAAAAAAAAGGTATGCGCATGCGCGACTCGGGAACGCGCGTCCAACATAACGCTGGCTAAAAAATATTTGCTGCATGCGCAATTCCATACATTGTCGGATGACGTCACTTCGCGGCCGCTGATCGGCCAGAAAGTTAATTGGTAGATAGAAAAATGTGATCAGGAAGTAAAATGACATTGCAAAAACAGGTTGAATTGTAAGTCAGAAAAAATATAGTTTAATTGCGGCGAAATATGTATTTACATATAACTGTAAAAAAAGATGAATGAAAATTAAATTTAAATGAACTATGTAACTGAGGATAGCGGAGCAGCTAACTTTACTTTCACTTTTTTTTTTTTTTCTGATAAACCAGTTACAATGAGACAAAGCACTATTACTGTCATGCTGCATATTTGTGCTGAGATTACCTTTGGAAAAGAAGTTTGATGGAAACTTTGAGAAATCCATAATAAATGTTGATTCCATTTCCATAGTGATGTACAGACTTACAGTTCTCTAGCGGGTTCAAGTAGAATTAATTATATCCCTCTCAAAGGAAAAGCATGGGTAACACTGTCATTTTAGAGAGATAACCTAGTTCTACAATATGCTGAGTCCTTCCTGAAAACTATACAGACAATCGGCTAGATTACGAGTTGTGCGTTAGGGTACAAAAGCACACTTAGTTGGCCTTACCACAAAACAACTTACGTAAACTTTGTAAAGTCTTTTTTCCATGGGACTTCCATAGCGCCAGTATTACGAGTCTGTCCTGGGAGGCTAAAAAGTGAGCGGTTCATCCTACCCTGTCAAGAGTCCTAACGCATTTTAAAGTCAGTAGTTATGAGTTTTATGATACAACGCCGTAGCATAAAACTCATAACTAAAGTGCTAAAAAGTATACTAACACCCATAAACTACCTATTAACCCCTAAACCGAGGCCCTCCCGCATCGGAAATACTAAAATAAAAATTTTAATCCCTAATCTGCCGCTCCGGACACAGCCGCCACACCTACATTATATTTATGAATAGTGATGCCGCGAACAGTTCGCCGGAGAACAGTTCCCAGCGATCATAGCTTGTTTGCGTTCGCCGCGGTGGGCGAACATATGCGATGTTCGATCCGCCCCCTATTCGTCATCATTGAGTAAACTTTGACCCTGTATCTCACAGTCTGCAGACACATTTCAGCCAATCAGCAGCAGACACTCCCTCCCAGACCCTCCGAGCTCCTGGGCAGCAGCCATTTTAGATTAATTCTGATCCTGCATTCTTAGTGAGAGGAGGGATAGTGCTGCTGCTGATGATTTTATAGGGAAATTGATAGCTAGGCTAGTGTATTCAGTGTCCACTACAGTCCTGAAGGACTCATCTGATCTCTGCTGTAAGGACAGCACCCCAAAAAGCCCTTTTTAGGGCTAGAACATCGGTCGTTTTTGTTTTTTTTTTGTTTTTTTTCTTTGTAATCTAATTGCATGTGCCTGCCTGTCAGCGTGTGTCAGGCTCACAGCATATGCTGTGCCTAATTGCTCATTGCCACCAGTCATATCTGGTGTAACATTAGTGTAAATTTAAAAAAAAAACTTTTACACCAGTCTGCTAGTGTAATCTAATTTCAGTTGCCAGGCCAGCCTGCCACTGCCAGATTGTGTGTCAGGCACACATCATATACTGTGCCTACTTCCTCAGTGCCACCAGTCATATCTGGTGTAACATTAGTGTAAATTTTTTAAAAAAAAACTTTTACATCAGTCTGCTAGTGTAATCTAATTGCAGTTGCCTGCCTGCCAGCTTGTGTGCCAGGCCGATTTGCCAACTAATGCCACCAATCATATTTGTTATAACAGTAGTGTAAATATTTAAAAAAAAAAACTTTTTTTGACTGTGAAACATCAGTCTGCTAGTGTAATCTTATTGCAGTTGCCTGCCTGCCAGCCCTACTTGCCAAGTTAGTGGCACCACTCACATTTGTTGTAACAGTAGTGTAAATATTTTAAAAGAAAACTTTTTTGACTGTGAAACATCAGTCTGCTAGTGTAATCTAATTGCAGTTGCCTGCCTGCCAGCGTGTGTGCCAGGCCCACTTGCCAACTAGTGCCACCAATCATTTTTGTTATAACAGTAGTGTAAATATTTAAAAAAAAACTTTTTTGACTGTGAAACATCAGTCTGCTAGTGTAATCTAATTGCAGTTGCCTGTCTGCCTGCCAGTGTGTGTGTGCCAGGCCCACTTGCCAAGTTAGTGGCACTACTCATATTTGTTGTAACAGTAGTGTAAATATTTAAAAAAAAAATTTTTGACTGTGAAACATCAGTCTGCTAGTGTAATCTAATTGCAGTTGCCTGCCTGCCAGAGTGTGTGCCAGGCCCACTTGCCAACTAGTGCCACCAATCATATTTATTATAACAATAGTGTAAATATTAAAAAAAAAAACTTTTAGGGGGTGGAGCCAACTACTAACGCAGCAAGACATACTGTTACAGAGCTCCTGCAGTTTTACTGTTAAAACTTTGATTTTTGACGTTTTGGAAGCCTATCCATCCCCTACCTGCATTGCCCTTAGTATGGAGGAGCTTTCTACACATCTTGCACCTCTCCTGGAGGGTCTGATTGCTAAAGTGGACAGTCAGTTTCATAGCTTGAGATCTATCGTTATAGAGATGCGCAACAAAGATGAAGCTTCTTACCTTCCCTACTACGACACCCATGTGGTAAGCCAGATAGATGACTCACTGTCTACACAACCTGATTCTAACCAACCGCAAGACTGTGAACTTAGACAGAGCTCAACGGGCGCTCGCCCTGGAACCCCAAGTAGAGATCCGGTGCAGCCGTGCACAGCTGATCGATCCCACATTGTAACCACTACACCGCGAGCAGAGAGACCGGTCCGGATCATTATCGGGCAATATCCCCAGCTCTCTCTTCATCCTTCTCTACGCTTGAAAGCGTCTCTCTCACCTATCGCTACCGAGGCACTTGAGGCAGCCTATGTTCACTTGGAGGGACCTGCCAGATGTCGCAGAGAATCAGAGGGCCAAAGATGCAGGTCGAATATGGGCGCAGGGCTAACACAGCTGGGGAGCACAACTGCAGAAATAATACAATATACAATGGCTCAAATAGATACCATGGCACTACAACTTATGACAAGATCCCCACCTGATATTCCAGCTCAGACACGGTATGATCCAGGGCTTGCAAACAATGAGTATGGCGCTATACCCAAAGCACCGTTATGCACATTATCCATTGCTATAACAATTTCAATAAAGGAGGAAGATATTCTTAACACTAAAGAATTTTACTACGATCTTGGATTAATGCTGATCCCACACCCTTACTTCAGAACGGGAGTGGGCTAGACTGTGTGTGAGTGGGTAGCAGTGACTGAATTCTCCGGCAAGTCACCGCAAATAGACATGAGATATATGTATGAGACTCACTTGCCCAAGTTTAGAATGACGCTCTTCTGAGACTGAGACTGGAGTTACTTGAGATCTCCATGCAGAGTTCTTAGAGTTCCACCTAAGTTATCTATATTCACTTATCTCTAATTGATGTTTGAGGGAAATATGGTTCTGTTTGAGTCACTATTATTGTGCTTCTTTTCAGGAGAAAGCATGCTATCTCTTCTCCCAACAGTATATTGTGTTATTTACTTGCTTAATTATACTGTAAATCATATCTTATAATGCGGTAATGTTCTTACTAAGTCTATTATGCACACTGTAGTTCTTTGACACATTGCCTCAATCTTCTTAAAATGCTTAGAATTACCCTTAGTTTAATTCACTCTATTAATATGTCAGGACTTCAGCTTAGAACCAATACGTGATGTAACAAGATAAGATCTGTACCAAGCTCTAATTTTCTCTAACGCCCATGGTAGAATCACTGGCAAAGTTATAACTTGTTGCAAGGCACCATGATTACTCCCTACTTTGTACCATAACAATCAAATTTTTTTGCAGGGGTCTCTATATACAACTATGTTGATTCAGTCACTACTTACTTTATCTATTTCCCCCTCGTTACTATTGGTCAGCTAGATAGTATCATAGTTTTGTTTCCTAGCAGACGGAGAGCTTTTTTGGATAGCCTATAAATGTCCTGTATTACATATTACCCACTATATGGTTTAGTAACATGTATACACCTTCCAATTTTAAACTTAGAACTTGGAGATCTGAGTTTCCAAGATGACTGCAGCAACTTACATTTTCATTCATATTACATATCTGTCCATTTTGTTCTACCTGAGTATGATGTTAGTCTGGGCTCCCAATCTAGACATAGCAGGATATCCTATAGTAATGTTGTCTATAGGCAAATTTTCCTAGTGATTCTGCTGTAGATAAGCATATTATAATGCACCTTAACTGTTATTATATTCCTTTTGCTATCTATAACCTCTTGTTTTCTCATGATATCTATTATCTACCCTACGTGCCATCTACCTACCTCTCCTTTAGCATAATTTATTCTTAAAATAGTTACCCCCCACAAATTTAGTAGTCAATATCAGATACCCTTAATTTTATCCAACAGCCTATATACCCCAAGCAACTAATATTGGCCTATGTTCTGGACCCCTTACATTTTTATATACAACTCGTTTAAGTAACATAAGTTTGCGTACCCAGAATAAATCCCTTTTTTTTATAATATTACCATTTTGATATTCAGTTGTATAGATATCTGTTTTTGTTGCCTAAATGCTGTGTTATTTTTATTTTATATGCTATCTGCTATCATTATTCCCCCTAAATATTTATTTACATGATAGTAATATATCAGATATGGCTTATTGAAGGTGATCTGAATAATAGTTATCCTGATCAGCTAGATGCCTTGACTATCATATATGTACAGACATACTATAGGAATTAGAACATGCAAGCTAATACTTACTATCCTGGTTTTATATCCAGTTATATTACTGTATTCAGTTGTATTGGCACCTGTTTCTGCTGTTTAAATGCTATGTTATTATTATTCTACATATTATCTATTATAACTATTTCCCTTAGATATCTCTATATATGGCAGTAATATATCAGATATAGCTTATTGTAGGAGATCTGGATAATTGATACCCTAATTAGCTAGATGACTTGACTGTCGTATCTATATAGACACATTATGAGAATTAGAATATGCAAGCTAACACTCGCTATACTAAAGGTTAAAGGTTAATATGCATTAGAACTTGCATCCTATAACACCTCAATCCCCATATATCTTTACTTTCTATTTAGTATAATACCCCCAGGTTTCTGATTTATAGGGCCATCAGCTCCCATAACATTTCTCCACCGACTGTATCTCCCCTCACCCTTTCCCGTTCTACATCTGAGAGCGGGTCATATCCACCATCCCTTAACCGTCTGTGTCCAGTGGTGACAATATCCCTGAGGGGAGATACTACATAAATACTCCATAGATCATTTTACTATAGAGCTCCAATAGTGAAACTTTGATTTCATCCTAACTGGATTGGAACTATACCTGCTCTTTCTTGATACGCACTGCAAATCACACTTCTCTAATAGTGAAACTTAGTTCTCATCATAGCTAGACTGGAGTTATACCTGCTCTTTCTTGATACTCATTACAAATTACTTTTAACTCCCATATTGCTTAGTGCTGCATGCCACGCATCATGTTATGATAACTAATTGACCTAGTCAATTAACATTTCTATGGTTTTCCGCCGCCCCATTGTAGTTGACCATAACTATTTACATTGCTGTTCTCATTATATTCATCATATAACTTAAGTACTTCATATTATTGTTACATAGAAAAATTAACTGTATAGCGGTGCTTACCCGCTGACATTTCCCCAACTTCCCCCTTGCTCTTTATTTTGCTCTTTGTATCAAGGAGACCCTTTAATAATAAGAAACATTCTCAAGAAATTCATAATAAATTGGGTCTGTCCAGTAGCTACAGTGCTCCTTCAGAGCATCTTTTAACATAATGGCCTGGAATAATAGCTACTCCCATTATGATATAGAAAAAAAAAACATAAAAGGAGGTTTTCAGTTGTATTTTGGCATGTATTATATGTTTTCTTTTCTTGTCATATTGTTATTGAGACAATCATTGCTATGTTTTGTAATATGTATATGTCATATGGGTTATGTTGTCATTATAAAAAACCCTCAATAAAAATTATTTAAAAAAAAAAAAACCTTTTTTGACTGTGAAACATCGGTCTGCTAGTGTAATCTAATTGCAGTTGCCTGTCTGCCAGCGTGTGTGCCAGGCACACTTGCTAAGTGCCACCAATCATATTTGTTATAACAGTAGTGTAAATATTTACAAAAAAAAAACTTTTTTGACTGTGAAACATCAGTCTGCTAGTGTAATCTAATTGCAGTTGCCTGCCTGCCAGCATGTGTGCCAGGCCCACTTGCCAAGTTAGTGGCACCACTCATATTTGTTGTATATTGCATCTATTGATCTATGTAATCTATGTATCTATCTATCAAATCTATCTATCTCGTGGTTGTGCAAATGGACTGTTTGCGGTTCATTACACAGGGAGTTTGGTCGGTCACTGTGAAGCGGGCGTAACCCTTACACTACCTGATCGATACAACATTATACCTGATGTTTTAAGGCACGTTATTCCAAACAATTTAGGAATGGTAGGTGATTTATGCCCTTTATGGCTTAAAACCAGACTCTGCATCAACTATGTAATTTTCCATGGGAGTTTTGCCATGGATCCCCCTCCAGCATGCCACAGTCCAGGTGTTAGTCCCCTTGAAGCAACTTTTCCATCACTATTGTGGCCAGAAAGAGTCCCTGTTGGTTTTAACATTTGCCTGCCTATTGAAGTCAATGGTGGTTCGTCCTAATCTGCTGCCCCCAACATCGCCAACACATACATTATATTTATTAACCCCTAATCGGCCGCCACCTACCTACACTTATTAACCACTAATCTGCTGCCCCCAGTGCCGCAGCCACTATATTAAAGTTATTAACCCCTAAACCTAAGTCTAACCCTAAACGTAACACACACTAACTTAAATAAAATTTAAATAAATCTAAATAAATATTCCTATCATTAACTAAATTATTCCTATTTAAAACTAAATACTTATCTATAAAATAAACCGTAAACTAGCTACAAAATAACTAATAGTTACATTGTAGCTAGCTTAGGGTTTATTTTTATTTTACAGGCAAGTTTGTATTTATTTTAACTAGGTAGAATAGTTATTAAATAGAATGCAAGCTCAATCCTATTGGCTGATTGGATCAGCCAATAGGATTTTTTCTACCTTAATTCCGATTGGCTGATAGAATTCTATCAGCCAATCGGAATCTAAGCGACGCCATCTTGGATGACGTCACTTAAAGGTACCTTCATTCTGTTTTAGTCATCGCCAGAAGAGGATGCTCCGCGTCGGATGTCTTGAAGATGGACCTGCTCCGCGCCGGATGGATGAAGATAGAAGATGCCGTCTGGATGAAGACTTCTGCCCGTCTTGAGGACCACTTCTGCCCGGCTTGGATGAAGACTTCTGCTCGTCTGGAGGAACACTTCTGCCCAGCTTGGATGAAGACTTATGCCCATCTGGAGGACCACTTCACCCGGCTTGGATGAAGACGTCTCCTGGTAAGTCAATCTTCAGGGGGTTAGTGTTTTTTTAAGGGTGTATTGGATGGGTTTTATTTTTTAGATTAGGGTTTGGGCAGAAAAGAGCTAACTGCCCTTTTAAGGTCAATGCCCATCCAAATACCCTTTTCAGGGAAATGGGGAGCTTAGGTTTTTTAGCTAGTTTTTTATTTGGGGGGTTGGTTGTGTGGGTGGTGGGTTTTACTGTTGGGGGGTTGTTTGTATTTTTTTTTACAGGTAAAAGTGCTGATTACTTTGGGGCAATGCCCCGCAAAAGGCCATTTTAAGGGCTATTGGTAGTTTAGTTTAGGCTAGGGTTTTTTTTTTATTTTGGGGGGGGGGGGGCTTTTTTAATTAAAAAGGCTATTAGATTAGATTAGATTAAAAATTAAAGGGCTATTAGATTAGGTGTAATTAGTTTAAATTTCTGTAATTTGTTTATTATTTTCTGTAATTTAGTGGGGGTTTTTGTACTTTAGCTAATTTAATTTAATTTAGGTAATTGTATTTAATTTAGTTAATTTATTTAATTATAGTGTAGTGTTAGGTGTTAGTGTAACTTAGGTTAGGTTTTATTTTACAGGTAAATTTGTATTTATTTTAGCTAGGTAGTTATTAAATAGTTAATAACTATTCTACCTAGTTAAAATAAATTCAAACTTGCCTGTAAAATAAAAATAAACCCTAAGCTAGCTATAATGTAACTACAGTGGGGCAAAAAAATATTTAGTCAGCCACCAATTGTGCAAGTTCTCCCACTTAAGAAGATGAAAGAGACTTGTAATTTTCATCATAGGTATACCTCAACTATGAGAGACAACATGTGGAAACAAATCCAGACAATCACATTGTCTGATTTGGAAAGAATTTATTTGCATATTACGGTGGAAAATAAGTATTTGGTCACCTACAAACAAGCATGATTTCTGGCTCTCACAGACCTGTATCTTCTTCTTTAAGAGGCTCCTCTGTCCTCCACTCATTACCTGTATTAATGGCACCTGTTTGAACTTGTTATCAGTATAAAAGACACCTGTCCACCTGTCCACACCTGTCCACCTGTCCACCTGTCCACAACCTCAAACAGTCACACTCCAAACTATAGTGTACCAAAGAGCTGTCGAAGGACACCAGAAACAAAATTGTAGACCTGCACCAGGCTGGGAAGACTGAATTTGCAATAGGCAAGCAGCTTGGTGTGAAGAAATCAACTGTGGGAGCAATAATTAGAAAATGGAAGACATACAAGACCACTGATAATCTCCCTCGATCTCGGGCTCCACACAAGATCTCACCCCGTGGGGTCAAAATGATCACAAGAACGGGGAGTAAACATCCCATAACCACATGGGGGAACCTAGTGAATGACCTGCAGAGAGCTGGGACCAACGTAACAAAGGCTACCATCAGTAACACACTACTCCGCCAGGGACTCAGATCTTGCAGTGCCAGACGTGTCCCCCTGCTTAAGCCAGTACATGTCCGGGCCTGTCTGAAGTATGCTAGAGAGCATTTGGATGATCCAGAAGCGGATTGGGAGAATGTCATATGGTCAGATGAAACCAAAGTAGAACTGTTTGGTAGAAACACAACTCGTCGTGTTTGAAGGAGAGAGAATGCTGATTTGCTACCAAAGAACACCATACCTACTGTGAAGCATGGGGGTGGCAACATCATGCTTTGGGGCTGTTTCTCTGCAAAGGGAACAGGACGACTGATCCGTGTACATGAAAGAATGAATGGGGCCATGTATCATGAGATTTTGAGTGCAAACCTTCCATCAGCAAGGGCATTGAAGATGAAACGTGGCTGTATCTTTCAGCATGACAATGATCACAAATACACCACCTGGCAATGAAGGAGTGGCCTCGTATGAAGCATTTCAAGGTCCTGTAGTGGCCTAGCCAGTCTCCAGATCTCAACCCCATAGAAAACCTTTGGAGGGAGTTGAAAATCTGTGTTGCCCAGCGACAGCCCCAAATCATCACTGCTCTAGAGGAGATCTGCATGCAGAAATGGGCCAAGATACCAGCAACAGTGTGTGACAATCTTGTGAAGACTTACAGAAAACGTTTGACCTCTGTAATTGCCAACAAAGGATATATAACAAAGTATTGAGATGAACTTTTGATATTGACCAAATACTTATTTTCCACCATAATTTGAAAATAAATTATTTCCAAATCAGACAATGTGATTGTCTAGATTTGTTTCCACATTTTGTCTCTCATAGTTGAGGTATACCTATGAGGAAAATTACAGGCCTCTCTCATCTTCTTAAGTGGGAGAACTTGCACAATTGGTGGTTGACTAAATACTTTTTTGCCCCACTGTATTAGTTATATTGTAGCTAGCTTAGGGTTTATTTTATAGGTAAATATTTAGTTTTAAATAGGAATAATTTAGTTACTGATAGGAATATTTATTTAGATTTATTTAAATTATATTTAAGTTAGTGGGTGTTAGGTTTAGGGTTAGACTTAGGTTTAGGGGTTAATAACTTTAATATAGTGGTGACGACGTTGGGGGCAGCAGATTAGGGGTTAATAAATGTAGGTAGGTTGCGGTAACATTGGGGCGGAAGATTAGGGGTTAATAAAAATAATGTAGGTGTCTGCGATGTTGGGGGCAGCAGATTAGGGGTTCTTAACTATAATGTAGGTGGTGGAGGTGTCTGGAGTGGCAGATTAGGGGTTAATAATATAATGCAGGTGTTGGCAATGTTGGGGGCAGCAGATTAGGGTTAATAAGTGTAAGAGTAGGGGTGTTTAGACTTGGGTTCATGTTAGGGTGTTAGGTGTAGACATAAATTTTATTTCCCCATAGGAATCAATGGGGCTGCATTAGGGAGTTTTACACTGCTTTTTGGCAGGTGTTAGACTTTTTTTCAGCCGGCTCTCCCTATTGATTCCTATGGGGAAATCATGCTAGGAGCACGTTACACCAGCTCACCGCTGACTTAAGCAGCGCTGGTATTGGAGTGCGGTAATGAGCAAAATTTTGCTCAACGCTCACTTCTTGTCTTTTAACGACGGGTTTCTGAAAACTTGTAATACCAGCGCTGTATGTAAGTGAGTGGTGAGACAAAACTGCTTGTTAGCACCGCATAGCCTCTAATGCAAAACTTGTAATCTAGGTGTAAGTTTGATAAGTCTGGAAGAGCAGCTACAGGTATTGCTTCAGTGATTTAATATGCCATAGAGTTTAGAACCTGGGCTGCTGAGGCCAATATGAACATTGTTGCTTTCAAAGCTGTTTCCAGAAATGGCTTTTGGAGCACTTAAAGGACAAATAAGTATATTGTGAACTCCATAAACATTGGAATAATTTTTAATTCTATATTTAGCTGGACACATATCACGCAGAACAACAAAAATAGATAAATTGCTCTAAGAAATTTGCAATACCAATGCCTTGTCTTGCTTTTTACTTTTTGACTACTACTCCTCTACCTGAACTTAGAACCTTGGAGGTGCCTATGGAGTTGGGAGGTCTGTAATTTTCAGAAGCTGAAATGCTGCACAGATGCTCTTTAGGTCTTTGTCTTTAGTGTGGCATCAAGGGTCATCTCCTAAAAAATGAATTTACCTGTCTGGAAAATCCTTGGCATAACTTTGTTTGGAGCCAAATTGTTGCTTTTATACAATTCTCCAACAAATTTTGTGTTCCAGCTACACTATCTATTGGTTCTAGAACTATTAACTTTAAAGCCATAACTGCAATTAACAGGAAGAAGCTCTACTATGAAAATCATGAAATCATGTAAAAAGCTTGTTTATTTGCATGAAGACCATATTAAAGGGGGCGTGTCCAGGCTCTGGCCAAAGATGGCTGCTAATCTGGGAGCTCAGACTGAAGGATATACTTTCCGCCAAGATATCTAATTTTATTGATGCTACCCAGCCCAGAATTTCAGTGTATGTAAGAAAGCAAACTTTCCTGGATTGGGCAATACTAATATTGTTTAATATGGAGCCTCGCAAACTGGACTGCTGAGGTTTTAGGCGGCCCTCATGGAGTGAAATCTCAGCACCCCCCCCCCCGGTCTACCAGGTATTAGGAGAACAGATTAATTCTCCTCTCCTATTCAATATTTGTTGACATCCTATCTCTACACAGCAATCTCTGCAATTCCGAACATGGAGGAAATATTTGTGGCCATTCAAAGTCTGATGATCGACTTTGAACGCAGAATGTGTGCCAAATTTGACCGCCTCATGTCCCGCATGGAACTTACTTGCATCAAGATGGAAATACTAAAATATCAGAAAAAGGTGACCACAAAGTCTTCTAAACTGTTCAGCGATTTACATACAGATATGACTCTGCATGCAGTTGTGGAATCACAGGTCTGTGTGCGGTTAAGTGCCTGTGAGAGTTCTTTGCCTACCTTGGTCCCTATCTGGGGAGATGTAGCCGACTCTTTGGAGGGGGTCCGGGATAGTGCACATGCTGAGGTGATACCCACAGAGAGTCTACACACTAAGATTAGGCTGCTGACATTGAGACACCTTTCATTGATCAGCATGGGATCTATGTTGCTGCTTTGTTTTTCAGAAGAGGATCGATGGGTTCAATACTTACAGTCCACTATCCTGTCCCCACTTAGAGGAGTTGTTTCCTGGCGGGACATACAGATTTGGCACTATGATTCAACTGTGAACTGCACCTACCGTTTTTGTTTCACTGTCAGTGCAAACATGGATGCCCGGACTGGCGTAAGAAAAAAACAATGTACTCCTTCCAGTTTTTGATTAGGGGCCACACTCATATTTCATCCTAGATCTCTTGGTATGCAGATGAGGGCCCTAGGGCCCGATAATTTGTCTACTGGAACATTTGGCAATATTTGGATGTAAATTTGTAGTTCCCTAGGATGTTTTATAGCGGATACTTAGTCTAACTTACTACTCTTTGTAACCTAAACTTTCCCTCATGGTAGTATTCCCTGCATTACATACATACCGGTAGGTTATAGGTTATGCCCGATACAAAAGTTGCGTTATTTCACCCTCCATGGCGGAATAGGGGTTAAGAACTTTAGTATAGTGGGGGCGATGTGGGCAGATGGCAGATTAGGGGTTAATAATATTTAAATACTGTTTGCGATGCGGGAGGGCCTCGGTTTAGGGGTTAATAGGTAGTTTATGGGTGTTAGTGTACTTTTTAACTATTTAGTAATGAGTTTTTTGTAACAGTTTTGTAGCGTAAAACTCATAACTACTGCACTCAGATGGTGGTACGGATCTTGTTGTTATAGAGTGTAACGCAAGCTTTTTAGCCTAACCACAAAACTTGTAATGGCAGCGCTATGAATGTCCCATGAAAAAACATAATTTTTATGAGTGTGGGACTGACGTTGCGTTACAGACTAAAAGGCTTGCGGTTCAGCTATACCGACTTGTAATGGCTGCGTTGCTGTTTTAACACTGCAATTTTTCAGCGTTAAAAGACGAATGCACAACTCGTAATCTACCTGTTAGTTATGCATAATCCCCTAATAGTACCATGATACAGTTGTCTTTATACCTTATATATGTGTTTTGCACCTATACAATCCGCTTAATCATAGGTCTAGTAGCCACTATTTGTATTTACAACTTTGATTGAGGCATGTTCCATTTTATGCTAAGTTCCAACTGATTGTGTTTTCCTCCCACAACAACAATGTTCTAGGCCTGGGGATATGATGTTTTCAATGTCAATTTTTTTCTGTTTATGTGGCATTTATATATATGGTTCATCAGTGTGTTTATTGTTGAGGTTCCTATACACTTCTCCTAGGCAGTGCATGAATCCCTTCTGTAGAGAGGTATCCTGCATATCCCTTCTTCTTTTATTTAGCTATAGCAATACAAAGTTATACAGCAGCAGTAAATGTTTATGTAAATGATATGTCTATTTTAGTTAGGGCCCACTACATACAGCTTACTTACGGCTAGACTACGAGTCTTGCGTTATGAGTAAAAAAGCAGCGTTAAGGCTCATAACGCTGCTTTTTTTACTAACGCTGCTATTACGAGTCTTGTAGGTACAGCTGTCCCACACACTTTTTTGGCCTTACCGCAAATCAACTTACGCAAATTGCATATAGTCTTTTTTCAATGGGACTTCCATAGCGCCAATATTACAAGCTTGTCCTGGGAGCCCAAAAAGTGAGCGGTACAGTCTATCCCGCAAGATTCGTACCGCATTTAAAAGTCAGTAGTTATGAGTTTTACACTACAAAGCCGTAGCATAAAACTCATAACTAAAGTGCTAAAAAGTAAACTAACACCCATAAACTACCTAATAACCCCTAAACCGAGACCCTCCTGCATCGCAAACACTAAAATAAAATTATTAACCTCTAATCTGCCACTCCCGACATTGCCGCCACTATAATAAACATATTAATCCCTAAACTGCCGCACTCCCACCTCGCAAACATTAGTTAAATATTATTAACCCCTAATCTGCTATCCCTAACATCGCCGCCACCTACCTACATTTATTAACCCCTAATCTGCTGCCCCCAATGTCGCCGCCACTATATTAAATGTATTAACCCCTAAATATAAGTCTAACTCTAACTCTAACACCCCCTAACTTAAATTAATTAAAATAAATCTAAATAAAACTTACTATTAATAACTAAATAATTCCTATTTAAAACTAGATAATTACCTGTAAAATAAACCCTAAGCTAGCTACAATATAACTAATAGTTACATTGTATCTATCTTAGGTTTTATTTTTATTTTACAGGCAAGTTTGTATTTATTTTAACTAGGTAGAATAGTTACTAAATAGTTATTAACTATTTAATAACTACCTAGCTAAAATAAATGCAAATTGACCTGTAAAATAAAACCTAACCTGTCTTACACTAACACATAACCTAACCCTACAATTAAATAAATTCCCTAAATTAAATACAAATAGCTAAATTCAAAACAATTAGCTAAATTACAAAAAAAAACCCACTAAATTACAGAAAATAAAAAACAAATTTGCAAAATCTTTAAACTAATTACACCTAATCTAATAGCCCTATCAAAATATAAAAGCCCAGACAAAATAAAAAACCCTAGCCTAAACTAAACTACCAATAGCCCTTAAAAGGGCCTTTTGCGTGGCATTGCCCCAAAGAAATCAGCTCTTTTACCTGTAAAAAAAATTACAAACAACCCCCCCAACAGTAAAACCCACCGCACACACAACCAACCCCCCAAATAAAACCCTAACTAAAAAAACCTAAGCTCCCCATTGCCCTGAAAAGGGCATTTGGATAGACATTGCCTTTAAAAGGGCATTTAGCTCTATTGCGGCCCAAAGACCTAACCTAAAAATAAAACCCACTCAATAATTCTATCAGCCAATCGGAATTAAGGTTGAAAAAATCCTATTGGCTGATGCAATCAGCCAATAGGATTGAACTTCAATCCTATTGGGTGATCTAATCAGTCAATAGGATTGAGCTTGCATTCTATTGGCTGATTGGAACAGCCAATAGAATGCAAGCTCAATCCTATTGGCTGATCCAATCAGCCAATAGGATTGAAGTTCAATCCTATTGGCTGATCCAATCAGCCAATAGGATTTTTTCAACCTTAATTCCGATTGGCTGATAGAATTCTATCAGCCAATCGAAATCTAAGGGACGCCATCTTGGATGACGTCACTGAAAGGAAAATTCATTCAGCAAGAAGACGTCGATTGAAGAGGATGCTCCGCGTCGGATGTCTTGAAGATGGAGCCGCTCCGCGTCGGAAGGATGAAGATAGAAGATGCCGTCTGGGTGAAGACTTCTGCCTGTCTGGAGGATCACTTCTGCTCGTCTGGAGGACCACTTCTGCCGGCTTTGTTGAGGACATCTTGGATGAAGACTTCTCCCGGTAAGTGGATCTTCGGGGGTTGGTGGTAGGATTTTTTAAGGGTGTATTGGGTGGGTTTTATTTTTAGGTTAGGGCTTTGGGATGCAATAGAGCTAAATGCCCTTTTAGGGGCAATACCCATCTAAATGCCCTTTTCAGGGCAATGGGGAGCTTAGTTTTTTTTAGTTAGGATTCTATTTGGGGGTTGGTTGTGTGGGTGGTGGGTTTTACTGTTGGGGGGTTGTTTGTATTTTTTTTACAGGTAAAAGTGCTGATTTCTTCGGGGCAATGCCCCGCAAAAGGCCCTTTTAAGGGCTATTGGTAGTTTAATTTAGGCTAGGGTTTTTTTTATTTTGGGTGGGCTTTTTTTATTTTGATAGGGCTATTAGATTAGGTGTAATTAGTTTAATGATCTTGTAATTTGTTTTTTATTTTCTGTAATTTAGTGTTTGTTTGTTTTTTGTAATTTAGCTAATTGTTTTGAATTTAATTCATTGTATTTACTTTAGGGAATTTATTTAATTGTAGGGTTAGGTTAGGTGTTAGTGTAAGACAGGTTAGGTTTGATTTTACAGGTCAATTTTTATTTATTTTAGCTAGGTAGTTATTAAATAGTTAATAACTATTTAGTAACTATTCTACCTAGTTAAAATAAATACAAACTTGCCTGTAAAATAAAAATAAACCCAAAGCTAGTTACAATGTAACTATTAGTTATATTGTAGCTAGCTTAGGGTTTATTTTATAGGTAAGTATTTAGTTTTAAATAGGAATTATTTAGTTATTAATAGTAAGTTTTATTTAGATTTATTTTAATTAATTTAAGTTAGGGGGTGTTAGGGTTAGGGTTAGACTTAGATTTAGGGGTTAATAAATTTAATATAGTGTCGGCGACGTTGTGGGCGGCAGATTAGGGGTTAATAAATGTAGGTAGGTGGCAGCGATGTTAGGGACAGCAGATTAGGGGTTAATAATATTTAGCTAATGTTTGCGAGGCGGGAGTGCGGCGGTTTAGGTGATAATATGTTTATTATAGTGACGGCGGCGTTGGGGGCAGCAGATTAGGGGTTAATAAGTGTAGGTAGGTTGCGGCAACATTAGGGGCGGGAGATTAGAGGTTAATAAATATAATGTAGGTGTCGAAGATGTTGGGGCAGCAGATTATGGGTTAATAAGTATATTGTAGGTGGCAGCAGTGTCCGTAGCAGCAGATTAGGGGTTAATAAGTATAATGTAGGTGTCGGCAATGTTGGGGGCGGCAGATTAGGGGTTAATAAGTGTAAGATTAGGGGTGTTTAGACTCAGGGTTCATGTTAGGGTGTTAGGTGTAAACATAAATTTAGTTTCCCCATAGGAATCAATGGGGCTGCGTTACGGAGCTTTACACTGCTTTTTTGCAGGTGTTAGACTTTTTCTCAGCCGTCTCTCCCCATTGATGTCTATGGGGAAATCATGCACGAACACGTACAACCAGCTCACCGCTGACTTAAGCAGCGCTGGTATTGGAGTGCGGTATGGAGCACAATTTTACTCTACGCTCACTTCTTGCCTGTTAACGCCTGGTTTAGAAAAACCTGTAATACCAGCGCTGTAGGTAAGTGAGCGGTGACATTAACGTGCAAGTTAGTCCCCTCATAACGCAAAACTCGTAATCTGGCCGTTAGCTTACTGTAGTTAATACTCTTTTCATTGCCAGGATGGACTTAGTGGGCTCACGCCTAGGTAGTGAGATTTGTTAGAGAAGTCTTAAACAAATGCTTGGTCTACTTATTATTGTATATTGATAGTGACCTGCTGCATTCACATATTTTCTGAGGAAAGTCATGGCATAGGGTGAAAGTACCTAGTTATGTAATTGACTTGTAGCAGGATAAAAAAAAAAGACCATATTAAAGCTTGTATGTTTGTGTGAATGTACTATGTACCTTTGTTCCGGTTGCCCTATGAGGACTGAAGCACATTCTGTTTTCTATTTGAATGCACCATGGCTGTAGGAATGTGTATTATTTAGTTCCAAGTAGTGCTATTTTAAACTTGCTCCTGCTGCTGTTTCCTTTCTTCCATACCATGGTGATGGGTTTTCCAGGACTATGTAATTCTTTGCTGTTTGTTTATCAGTTCTGTTGTGTCTGTTTTATCCTGCTTAACTGCTAGTATGATGTACTGGACTTTGCATTACTGGTAGAAATTGCCATGCATTTGACCAACACTTCTACTTTATGCATTGTATATTCTGCTTGAACTTTTGTCTACATTACAGGCCCAGCCTGTGCCTGTCTTTGACTACTACTTCAGCTTAACCCCGTGTAAGCTGTTCTGCTTGCCCCGTTGTTATGATGTATGGATCAATACTCCAGCATAACCCCCTGTTCGCTGCATTGAAATTGCCTATTTGTTATGAGCCATATCTGTCTATTGACCACTTTTTAAGTACTATCCCTGGTATTCTGCTTTGGACTCTTCTTATTTGTTGTGGTTCAGTATTGCTATTGCTTTCTCCTCGGCAGCCTGACATTTGCTAGCACAGAATAGACTGCTCGTTAATATAATTTAAATCAGTGGCATTGCCATGAACCCCCCCAACAGTGGTTATCCCTTGCTTTACCATGCCCAAACCACCTACACCAGGCCCTGTGTGCAGCAGAAATGTCCCCAACCACTGCAAAGCCACCAATGTACCATGCCCCACCCTCTGCACAATTGGTTCTGCCATTGTGTCACAGTTACATCCTGGTGGTCCTCTTGGATGTGCCTCCCCCAGATGTAACTTCTGAAGATGCCACTTATTCAAATAGATATATGCAAGAAGTGCTACAGTGAAAACCACATGAATGTTTGTAATTTGATCTTTTATTAGGGGGGGCAGTGTTTAATAGATGGAAAAAAATAGACTTGCTCCATTTTATGCTACAGTTATATTTAATTATTCCTGGCAACTCTGATTAAGAATTGATATAATAAAAGAAATATGAATATTTTTTCTGTGTGTGCCGCCATCCTTGCTCTATTTTCCAAATTGTTTACAACAGAGGTGTCATTACCTTTGTTATTGAAGGAAATGTAAAACTCAATTGCTGAGAAATTTGTAAATAGTTAGAGGAAATTTGTAACGGCAATGTAGTAGAGTTTAGTGGCTATTGTGCAGCAATATGATGAAATGCCTGTGGATTAATCAGTGGAGGAAATATAGATAAAAGCCTCCAATTCAAACTCTGCTGCTTAGTGGAGTACTTCCAACCATAGGTTGTGTGCGAGATATAGTTGCACAGGATGGAATTAGTACAGCCTGAAGGACAGTTTTTTTAAGTCCAAAAATTAATGAGTGACTGAGTATAGCAATTTGGAGACTCACAGGTACTAGCACCACTAAGGAGGAAAGAGGCGCAAGCGAGAGATCAGGTTGAATCATTCCAGACACACATTGGAGGCTCAGAAGTACAATGCCTTCTTCCAGCTGAATAGGGGCGAAACTGTGGGCGATGCACTCAGCAACAGAATTGTAGGATAGTTACGAGAGAGGGGGTGGAAATAGGGGGGAACCAATGAAACTAGGACTCCTCTGGTTTATGAGAGGATGTGGTGGTAGGCAGCTCTAGATGTAGCCGATCTTCCCTGATTTGAGGATGACAGATCAGGCAGGAACCCCAGCTCTAACACCAAAATAAATTATATCATTTAAGTGATATATGGATAATCCCCAAACTGGAGTCGTAGATTCTTTGCAGGATTTAGAGAAAGGATTGCAAAATAATCCAGAGAGAAAAGTGTAGAGAGGTACAGCACCAGTCCAATTCACAAGCTTGACAATATCCAAGCACCTTACGAGAGGTGCAGTTGCTACTTATTGATTAGTGATAACGTCTGCAGAGTCTGAACTCTCAGTAAAGAGATTTAAAGGGGTAGATGCATATGTAAATCAAATCACAAGAGGGCAATGGAAAATATTTGCAGTGTGATTACACACATGTCTGTGGGGCTAACATATCTCTATCTAACTGTAATTCAAGACAAAACAGCTGTCTAAGCTGTGAAAAAGTACCTGCCCATGTTGTTTTCTGCATCAATTAATGTATCTGAGAAAGTTTCATGTATACGTGTTACTTCCGTGGAAACTCTTGATTTTAATTAGAGGGTGCATTTAATTTCAACCATTATGTGTACTTGTTTCTCAACATGCTTTTGAATAAAGCTGATACTGAGGTTCATTGTGAGTTTGAAAATTCTAGCAATAAATAAGAATAATTAGAATAGAATGCATTTGGGATCAGTATTGTACTACTTTTTGAAATGTTACATCACTTCTAATGGTTACAATACAGCTGTGAAAGTGTTAATTTTCTTATACAGGGAGTGCAGAATTATTAGGCAAGTTGTATTTTTGAGGATTAATTTTATTATTGAACAACAACCATGTTCTCAATGAACCCAAAAAACTCATTATTATCAAAGCTGAATATTTTTGGAAGTAGTTTTTAGTTTGTTTTTAGTTTTAGCTATTTTAGGGGGATATCTGTGTGTGCAGGTGACTATTACTGTGCATAATTATTAGGCAACTTAACAAAAAACAAATATATACCCATTTCAATTATTTATTTTTACTAGTGAAACCAATATAACATCTCAACATTCACAAATATACATTTCTGACATTCAAAAACAAAACAGAAACAAATCAGTGACCAATATAGCCACCTTTCTTTGCAAGGACACTCAAAAGCCTGCCATCCATGGATTCTGTCAGTGTTTTGATCTGTTCACCATCAACATTGCGTGCAGCAGCAACCACAGCCTCCCAGACACTGTTCAGAGAGGTGTACTGTTTTCCCTCCTTGTAAATCTCACATTTGATGATGGACCACAGGTTCTCAATGGGGTTCAGATCAGGTGAACAAGGAGGCCATGTCATTAGATTTTCTTCTTTTATACCATTTCTTTCCAGCCACGCTGTGGAGTACTTGGACGCGTGTGATGGAGCATTGTCCTGCATGAAAATCATGTTTTTCTTGAAGGATGCAGACTTCTTCCTGTACCACTGCTTGAAGAAGGTGTCTTCCAGAAACTGGCAGTAGGACTGGGAGTTGAGCTTGACTCCATCCTCAACCCGAAAAGGCCCCACAAGCTCATCTTTGATGATACCAGCCCAAACCAGTACTCCACCTCCACCTTGCTGGCGTCTGAGTCGGACTGGAGCTCTCTGCCCTTTACCAATCCAGCCACGGGCCCATCCATTTAGCTCATCAAGACTCACTCTCATTTCATCAGTCCATAAAACCTTAGAAAAATCAGTCTTGAGATATTTCTTGGCCCAGTCTTGACGTTTCAGCTTGTGTGTCTTGTTCAGTGGTGGTCGTCTTTCAGCCTTTCTTACCTTGGCCATGTCTCTGAGTATTGCACACCTTGTGCTTTTGGGCACTCCAGTGATGTTGCAGCTCTGAAATATGGCCAAACTGGTGGCAAGTGGCATCTTGGCAGCTGCACGCTTGACTTTTCTCAGTTCATGGGTAGTTATTTTGCGCCTTGGTTTTTCCACACGCTTCTTTCGACCCTGTTGACTATTTTGAATGAAACGCTTGATTGTTCGATGATCACGCTTCAGAAGCTTTGCAATTTTAAGAGTGCTGCATCCCTCTGCAAGATATCTCACTATTTTTGACTTTTCTGAGCCTGTCAAGTCCTTCTTTTGACCCATTTTGCCAAAGGAAAGGAAGTTGCCTAATAATTATGCACACCTGATATAGGGTGTTGATGTCATTAGACCACACCCCTTCTCATTACAGAGATGCACATCACCTAATATGCTTAATTGGTAGTAGGCTTTCGAGCCTATACAGCTTGGAGTAAGACAACATGCATAAAGAGGATGATGTGGTCAAAATACTCATTTGCCTAATAATTCTGCACTCCCTGTATATATATATATATATATATATATATATATATATATATATATATATATATATATATATATATATATATATATATATATATTTATTTATATATATATATATTTATGTTTAAAAAAAATTATTGAAATTTTTAGAACATACAGAACAAAGAAAAACATGCCACTTTCATATATTTAAGAGTTCAGAGTGATTGAAGGAGACCCCTTTATGGTCTTGTGGTCTGAGAAATTGTTAGATCTCTAAGTAAGCTCCTTTATTAGAGTCCATCAAGTTAAAGGTCAAGAGTTTAAGTAGATTGGGGTCCTTCATCTGTTTTCAGTAGTGTGTATGAACATTTTAACATAAGAGTAGTTTCTTTCTTTATTAAAATGAAAAATAAAATAATTAAAAAATAGAAAAAGAAATATAAAATATAGCTGCAAGCAGCAATAGAGGTGGCCAGCGCATCATTTTTGCAAAGCCATATAAGTAGTTATGTCACAAAATAAAGCTATACAACAACTGTTTACAGTTCTTACATAAACATGTGGAAAAAAAACAAATTTTCAAAATGTTCGCGTTTTTTAAAATGGCTGCCACACCATATGACCTATACTTTCAACATGAACAAATGTAACTCTAGGTGACAATAGATGGTTATACAGCAAATTTCACAGCTTTAACATAAGCGGTTGGAAAGAAAACACAGTTTCAAAATTTTTGTGTAAACCAATATGGCTGCCACAGCTTGTGACTAATTCCTTCAACATGAACAACTGGGATTCTAGGTCACAATATAAGACTGTGCAGCAAATTTCACAGTTCTTACATAAGCGGTTGCATAGAAAATAGACTTTCAAATTTTTCACGTAAACCAAGATGGCTGCCCGATCTTAAGATATGCAGCCTCTATATTATGCACAATAGTGCTCACTATAGATGTCAATAAACATGGCAAAAATAAAGCATTTTTGTAAAACGGTTTTTGTTTTATTTTTAATTTAAATATATCATTAAGCAATTTTGAACAATTCAAAATGGCTGCCAAACCACATGACGTATCAACTTCTCTTGAACAAATCTGAATGCTAGTCATAAGATAACTCTATAAACAAAATTTCAAGTCTATCTTTGCAAGGACACTCAAAAGCCTGCCATCCATGGATTCTGTCAGTGTTTTGATCTGTTCACCATCAACATTGCGTGCAGCAGCAACCACAGCCTCCCAGACACTGTTCAGAGAGGTGTACTGTTTTCCCTCCTTGTAAATCTCACATTTGATGATGGACCACAGGTTCTCAATGGGGTTCAGATCAGGTGAACAAGGAGGCCATGTCATTAGATTTTCTTCTTTTATACCATTTCTTTCCAGCCACGCTGTGGAGTACTTGGAGCGGTTTCAGAGAGGAAGATTTTTATAATTTTTTAAAATGGCGCATGCGAAACAAAATGACCGCCAAGCTATGCAATGTATGGCTTTCAAATTGCACATACTAATGCTCACTATAGACCTCTACAATTTGCAGAAGTTTCATGAAAATTTGCAAATGTTTTATTTCACGAAGGCGATTGCGCAATGCAAATTTTAACTGCAATATTGTCTTTAAGGGTTATGACTATGTGTAATCATGTGTCTATTACACTGTAATATTGTTAAATATTGTAAAACTAATGTATAAAGTGCAAAATTACGCAATTAAATGGCGATAAAAAGGTTAATGTCTCACAGCAGCCATGTTGATTATGGAAAAATCGCAGTTTGAACAAACTTGGTAGAGGACCTTGCAAGGAGCATATGTGCAAAATTGCGCGTCATTGCACTAAGCGGTTTAAGAGAAGAAGATGTTTGAATATTTTCGCAAAATGCAAGATGGCTGCCATATCATGTGACCAAGGCACTTCTCTTGAGCAATAGCAATTTTAGGTCATAGTAGCACTAAGCACAGCGAGTTTCAAAAATATTGTTAAATATTGTAAAACTAATGTATAAAGTGCAAAATTACGCAATTAAATGGCGTTAAAAAGGTTAATGTCTCACAGCAGCCATGTTGATTATGGAAAAATCGCAGTTTGAACAAACTTGGTAGAGGACCTTGCAAGGAGCATATGTGCAAAATTGCGCGTCATTGCACTAAGCGGTTTAAGAGAAGAAGATGTTTGAATATTTTCGCAAAATGCAAGATGGCTGCCATATCATGTGACCAAGGCACTTCTCTTGAGCCATAGCAATTTTAGGTCATAGTAGCACTAAGCACAGCGAGTTTCAAAGTTGTAACATAAGTAGTTCCAGAGCTAAAGATTTTTAAGCGGTTGTCGAAATTTGGCGCAAAAAGCAATATGGCTGCCAGTGCATGTGACCTATGAGTTCAATTTTGCATGAGATGTAGCACAGCAATAGGCTGTACCAGCATACCTGATTTTAAGAGCTTTGCAAAAACAGTTAAGCAGTTATGGGCAATTGAATACACAGCTTGGCAGAATAAAAAGAATAATAATAATAATAAATATAGCTGCAAGCAGCAATAGAGGTGGCCAGCACATTATTTTTGCAATGCCATATAAGTAGTTATGTCACAAAATAAAACTATATAACAACTGTTTACAGTTCTAACATAAGCATTTGCAAAAAAAAAACACATTTTCAAAATGTTTGTGTTTTTTTTAATGGCTGCCACACCATATGGGTAGATAGATTTTTATAGTTGGCGCAAGGGAAGGGTATAAACTGGTAAGTTTCAGAGGGGTTTTCCTCAAATCCCCTAGAAGAGATCACTAGTAAGGAGTTAGGGTAGAAACACACCAGCGCCTCAATTGAGGCTTAAATCCCCAAGAATGGAGTTTATATAATTTCTTAAAATTTAGATATGATTACGTTTCTTAAAATAGATATAATAAAATTTATAGAAAAATCTTTCTCTTTAAAATATTTTATTTTATTTACATATAATAAGTATTAACATAATCGCAGGACAGAATAAAATGACATATGATATGTTTTATCAAGATGCCCAAATCAAATAAAATAATGGTTGGCCAACCTTATGTGATACAATTTAATCCATATAAATATAGCAGACTAGGGTTAAATACATAGATAGCATATGAAGCATATAAAAGTCTCCCTGATTAATGTATTTGTAGTACAACTAAAACGGTTTCCTTCTCAATATCGTAATGCGGTTTTAAGCACTCCGTGAGTGTATAGTCTTGATGCTTTAGTAAGCAAACAGTGTGAGTATTTGTAATGGTATTTACCCAACAGATACAAATAATGGTAGGTCTTTCCTCGAGCGTATAATTGCTCTTTGTATCTGTGGATATAATACGCTGACAGTCTTGTTTACAGTTCTAACATAAACATTTGGAAAAAAAATAAATTTTCAAAATGTTCGCGTTTTTTAAAATGGCTGCCACACCATATGACCTATACTTTCAACATGAACAAATGTAACTCTAGGTGACAATATATTGTTATACAGCAAATTTCACAGCTTTAACATAAGCGGTTGGAAAGAAAACACAGTTTCAAAATTTTTGTGTAAACCAATATGGCTGCCACAGCTTGTGACTAATTCCTTCAACATGAACAACTGTGATTCTAGGTCACAATATAAGACTGTACAGCAAATTTCACAGTTCTTACATAAGCGGTTGCAGAGAAAATAGACTTTCAAAATTTTCACGTAAACCAAGATGGCTGCCCGACCTTAAGATATGCAGCCTCTATATTATGCACAATAGTGCTCACTATAGATGTCAATAAACATGGCAAAAATAAAGCATTTTTGTAAAACGGTTTTTGTTTTATTTTTAATTTAAATATATCATTAAGCAATTTTGAACAATTCAAAATGGCTGCCAAACCACATGACGTATCAACTTCTCTTGAACAAATCTGAATGCTAGTCATAAGATAACTCTATAAACAAAATTTCAAGTCTATCCCATAAGCGGTTTCAGAGAGGAAGATTTTTATAATTTTTTAAAATGGCGCATACGAAACAAAATGACCGCCAAGCTATGCAATGTATGGCTTTCAAATTGCACATACTAATGCTCACTATTGACCTCTACAATTTGCAGAAGTTTCATGAAAATTTGCAAATGTTTTATTTCACGAAGGCGATTGCGCAATGCAAATTTTAACTGCAATATTGTCTTTAAGGGTTATGACTATGTGTAATCATGTGTCTATTACACTGTAATATTGTTAAATATTGTAAAACTAATGTATAAAGTGCAAAATTACGCAATTAAATGGCGATAAAAAGGTTAATGTCTCACAGCAGCCATGTTGATTATGGAAAAATCGCAGTTTGAACAAACTTGGTAGAGGACCTTGCAAGGAGCATATGTGCAAAATTGCGCGTCATTGCACTAAGCGGTTTAAGAGAAGAAGATGTTTGAATATTTTCGCAAAATGCAAGATGGCTGCCATATCATGTGACCAAGGCACTTCTCTTGAGCAATAGCAATTTTAGGTCATAGTAGCACTAAGCACAGCGAGTTTCAAAAATATTGTTAAATATTGTAAAACTAATGTATAAAGTGCAAAATTACGCAATTAAATGGCGATAAAAAGGTTAATGTCTCACAGCAGCCATGTTGATTATGGAAAAATCGCAGTTTGAACAAACTTGGTAGAGGACCTTGCAAGGAGCATATGTGCAAAATTGCGCGTCATTGCACTAAGCGGTTTAAGAGAAGAAGATGTTTGAATATTTTCGCAAAATTCAAGATGGCTAGCGAGTTTCAAAAATATTGTTAAATATTGTAAAACTAAGGTATAAAGTGCAAAATTACGCAATTAAATGGCGATAAAAAAGTTAATGTCTCACAGCAGCCATGTTGATTATGGAAAAATCGCAGTTTGAACAAACTTGGTAGAGGACCTTGCAAGGAGCATATGTGCAAAATTGCGCGTCATTGCACTAAGCGGTTTAAGAGAAGAAGATGTTTGAATATTTTCGCAAAATGCAAGATGGCTGCCATATCATTTGACCAAGGCACTTCTCTTGAGCCATAGCAATTTTAGGTCATAGTAGCACTAAGCACAGCAAGTTTCAAAGTTGTAACATAAGCAGTTCCAGAGCTAAAGATTTTTAAGCGGTTGTCGAAATTTGGCGCAAAAAGCAATATGGCTGCCAGTGCATGTGACCTATGAGTTCAATTTTGCATGAGATGTAGCACAGCAATAGGCTGTACCAGCATACCTGATTTTAAGAGCTTTGCAAAAACAGTTAAGCAGTTATGGGCAATTGAATACACAGCTTGGCAGAATAAAAAGAATAATAATAAAAATAAATATAGCTGCAAGCAGCAATAGAGGTGGCCAGCGCATTATTTTTGCAATGCCATATAAGTAGTTATGTCACAAAATAAAACTATATAACAACTGTTAACAGTTCTAACATAAGCATTTTCAAAATAAACGCATTTTCGAAATGTTTGTGTTTTTTTTAATGGCTGCCACACCATATGGGTAGATAGATTTTTATAGTTGGCGCAAGGGAAGGGTATAAACTGGTAAGTTTCAGAGGGGTTTTCCTCAAATCCCCTAGAAGAGATCACTAGTAAGGAGTTAGGGTAGAAACACACCAGCGCCTCAATTAAGGCTTAAATCCCCAAGAATTGAGTTTATATAATTTCTTAAAATTTAGATATGATTACGTTTCTTAAAATAGATATAATAAAATTTATAGAAAAATCTTTCTCTTTAAAATATTTTATTTTATTTACATATAATAAGTATTAACATAATCGAAGGACAGAATAAAATGACATATGATATGTTTTATCAAGATGCCCAAATCAAATAAAATAATGGTTGGCCAACCTTATGTGATACAATTTAATCCATATAAATATAGCAGACTAGGGTTAAATACATAGATAGCATATGAAGCATATAAAAGTCTCCCTGATTAATGTATTTGTAGTACAACTAAAACGGTTTCCTTCTCAATATCGTAATGCGGTTTTAAGCACTCCGTGAGTGTATAGTCTTGATGCTTTAGTAAGCAAACAGTGTGAGTATTTGTAATGGTATTTACCCAACAGATACAAATAATGGTAGGTCTTTCCTCGAGCGTATGATTGCTCTTTGTATCTGTGGATATAATACGCTGACAGTCTTGTTTACAGTTCTAACATAAACATTTGGAAAAAAAATAAATTTTCAAAATGTTCGCGTTTTTTAAAATGGCTGCCACACCATATGACCTATACTTTTATCATGAACAAATGTAACTCTAGGTGACAATATATGGTTATACAGCAAATTTCACAGCTTTAACATAAGCGGTTGGAAAGAAAACACAGTTTCAAAATTTTTGTGTAAACCAATATGGCTGCCACAGCTTGTGACTAATTCCTTCAACATGAACAACTGTGATTCTAGGTCACAATATAAGACTGTACAGCAAATTTCACAGTTCTTACATAAGCGGTTGCAGAGAAAATAGACTTTCAAAATTTTCACGTAAACCAAGATGGCTGCCCGACCTTAAGATATGCAGCCTCTATATTATGCACAATAGTGCTCACTATAGATGTCAATAAACATGGCAAAAATAAAGCATTTTTGTAAAACGGTTTTTGTTTTATTTTTAATTTAAATATATCATTAAGCAATTTTGAACAATTCAAAATGGCTGCCAAACCACATGACGTATCAACTTCTCTTGAACAAATCTGAATGCTAGTCATAAGATAACTCTATAAACAAAATTTCAAGTCTATCCCATAAGCGGTTTCAGAGAGGAAGATTTTTATAATTTTTTAAAATGGCGCATACGAAACAAAATGACCGCCAAGCTATGCAATGTATGGCTTTCAAATTGCACATACTAATGCTCACTATTGACCTCTACAATTTGCAGAAGTTTCATGAAAATTTGCAAATGTTTTATTTCACGAAGGCGATTGCGCAATGCAAATTTTAACTGCAATATTGTCTTTAAGGGTTATGACTTTGTGTAATCATGTGTCTATTACACTGTAATATTGTTAAATATTGTAAAACTAATGTATAAAGTGCAAAATTACGCAATTAAATGGCGATAAAAAGGTTAATGTCTCACAGCAGCCATGTTGATTATGGAAAAATCGCAGTTTGAACAAACTTTGTAGAGGACCTTGCAAGGAGCATATGTGCAAAATTGCGCGTCATTGCACTAAGCGGTTTAAGAGAAGAAGATGTTTGAATATTTTCGCAAAATGCAAGATGGCTGCCATATCATGTGACCAAGGCACTTCTCTTGAGCAATAGCAATTTTAGGTCATAGTAGCACTAAGCACAGCGAGTTTCAAAAATATTGTTAAATATTGTAAAACTAATGTATAAAGTGCAAAATTACGCAATTAAATGGCGATAAAAAGGTTAATGTCTCACAGCAGCCATGTTGATTATGGAAAAATCGCAGTTTGAACAAACTTGGTAGAGGACCTTGCAAGGAGCATATGTGCAAAATTGCGCGTCATTGCACTAAGCGGTTTAAGAGAAGAAGATGTTCGAATATTTTCGCAAAATTCAAGATGGCTAGCGAGTTTCAAAAATATTGTTAAATATTGTAAAACTAAGGTATAAAGTGCAAAATTACGCAATTAAATGGCGATAAAAAAGTTAATGTCTCACAGCAGCCATGTTGATTATGGAAAAATCGCAGTTTGAACAAACTTGGTAGAGGACCTTGCAAGGAGCATATGTGCAAAATTGCGCGTCATTGCACTAAGCGGTTTAAGAGAAGAAGATGTTTGAATATTTTCGCAAAATGCAAGATGGCTGCCATATCATGTGACCAAGGCACTTCTCTTGAGCCACAGCAATTTTAGGTCATAGTAGCACTAAGCACAGCGAGTTTCAAAGTTGTAACATATGCAGTTCCAGAGCTAAAGATTTTTAAGCGGTTGTCGAAATTTGGCGCAAAAAGCAATATGGCTGCCAGTGCATGTGACCTATGAGTTCAATTTTGCATGAGATGTAGCACAGCAATAGGCTGTACCAGCATACCTGATTTTAAGAGCTTTGCAAAAACAGTTAAGCTGTTATGGGCAATTGAATACACAGCTTGGCAGAATAAAAAGAATAATAATAAAAATAAATATAGCTGCAAGCAGCAATAGAGGTGGCCAGCGCATTATTTTTGCAATGCCATATAAGTAGTTATGTCACAAAATAAAACTATATAACAACTGTTAACAGTTCTAACATAAGCATTTTCAAAATAAACGCATTTTCGAAATGTTTGTGTTTTTTTTAATGGCTGCCACACCATATGGGTAGATAGATTTTTATAGTTGGCGCAAGGGAAGGGTATAAACTGGTAAGTTTCAGAGGGGTTTTCCTCAAATCCCCTAGAAGAGATCACTAGTAAGGAGTTAGGGTAGAAACACACCAGCGCCTCAATTGAGGCTTAAATCCCCAAGAATGGAGTTTATATAATTTCTTGAAATTTAGATATGATTACGTTTCTTAAAATAGATATAATAAAATTTATAGAAAAATCTTTCTCTTTAAAATATTTTATTTTATTTACATATAATAAGTATTAACATAATCGCAGGACAAAATAAAATGACATATGATATGTTTTATCAAGATGCCCAAATCAAATAAAATAATGGTTGGCCAACCTTATGTGATACAATTGAATCCATATAAATATAGCAGACTAGGGTTAAATACATAGATAGCATATGAAGCATATAAAAGTCTCCCTGATTAATGTATTTGTAGTACAACTAAAACGGTTTCCTTCTCAATATCGTAATGCGGTTTTAAGCACTCCGTGAGTGTATAGTCTTGATGCTTTAGTAAGCAAACAGTGTGAGTATTTGTAATGGTATTTACCAACAGATACAAATAATGGTAGGTCTTTCCTCAAGCATATAATTGCTCTTTGTATCTGTGGATATAATACGCTGACAGTCTTGGAGTAAGTTCCAAAAAGGGGTACCTGGGTTTGGTAGACAAGTGCACTTGTTCCTGAAATTCCTTCGATAGGTGGAATAACCTGGTCCGTTACTTAGTTAGTGGTTCTCGCCGGTTTTGGAGCCGTCGGTTGTTGTTCAGCGTTCTCCCGCTGTGTGAACAGAGACCGCGCCTTCTCCAGAAGGGGCTCTGATTGGTTCACTTCTTGGGGGTGTTGTCTCTCTCTCTGAGTTGACGGCTCTGCGGCAGTTATCCTGTGTCGGTCTGTGGGTCTCTGTATGGAGTAGTTAGCAACGCGTTTCTGCTGAACTTAATCAGCCTTTCTCAAGCTATCACTCCATGTTCTTACTGAGATTTATATATCCGGTTCATTGCTTCCATTGGATAATTCATATCGATATTGATTTGATTGTTAAACTTATGTATAAGCAGCATGGAAAAAAAATGAATAAAATATTTTGATGTATAATTGGGCATTTTGATCAATGATACATTTAAACTAGGATCCTAATAAAAATATCTCTAGGTTTTACTTTAAGTCCTAGGATATAAATAAAAAATGTGAGCAAAAATGACTATGGACAAAACAAAATCTTTTTTAGTTTGCATATTTCAGCATTTTCAAAATTTCGGTTTTCGCAAGGAGCAAGAATTAAGAATTTAGTATGTACATAAATCAAGTCTATAATGTTCTGTTTCATTTGTTAATATAATGACAAAGATCCATTCTTTATTACTATTTGATAATTTAGTACTAAGCATTCTTTGGATTTTAGATCTACCATAGATATATAATCATTTTAAATTCTTACATTTAGACATCGGATGGATATGGAGATTTTTATTTATTATAAAGGCTGGGGTTAGTACATATTATGAAATATTTATTTTCAATATTTATAATAAAAAATTAAGAATTTAAGAATTTAGAAAGCAGTTTAGACTAAAGTCTAGGTTTAGGCCTTTTGGTTTTAGTGTTTGGAGTTCGAAAATCCACTTCGCCTCTTTCTGTAGAAGTGTATTAGATAGATTCCCACCTCTTTTTTTCTCATTTAGTTTAGTGATCGCTGTAAAGCTAAAGAATTTTAAGTTATTATTACAACACGTTCTAAAGTGTTTAGCTACCGGTAGATCTTAATTCCTCTCTTTTTCTGAATTTTCGATTGAGTTTAGATGTTCTCTTATTCTCTCTCTAACTGATCTTTCCGTCTCTCCTGTGTATTGTTTTCCACATTTGTTACACGTTATTAGGTAAATGACGTTAGTATCCACACATCTAATTGTTTCTTTAATTTTATATTCCTTGTTCGTATTAGTAGATCTAAAAGTTTTTGTTTTATTCGCATATTTGCATGCCTTGCAAGTTATGCATGGGTAGAACCCGTGTAGTTTTTCTCCTAAGACTCCTCTAGTAATCATGCAGTTGTTTTGTTTAAAAGTGGGTGCCAATTTGCTTTTTAGATTATTTGTCTTTTTATATATAAACTTCGGGGCCTCTGGCAGTCTTTCCCCTAAATGGGGGTCTGATTTTAAAATCTTCCAATGTGATTTTATTATTTTTTCTAGTATAACCCTGTCTTCACTATACTGTGTTATAAAAGGCAGGAAGATTTCTTCATTCGGTGCATTGGTTGTTATAGGTTTTTTGGGTTTGTATTGTAATATCTCTTTTCTATCTGTTTCTTTAACTTTCATTCTTTCAATCTCTATTTTTTCCTCTGAGTAGCCTCTATCTATGAATTTATTCTTTAGGATCTCAGACTGGACTTCAAAATTGTATTTCTTTACAATTCCTTTTTAGACGTAAGAATTGGCCCCTCGGGATATTCTCTTTCCATTTGTGGAGATGACAACTAGTTTCGTGGATGAAATTGTTCGCATCTACTTCTTTAAAAAACGTTTTTGTTGTTAAAACCTTATTTTTTATATTAATCTCCAAATCTAGATAATGGACTGTTTTTTTACTAGTTTCTGCTGTAAACTTTAGATTAAGATTATTCACATTCATACTTTCAAGATAGTCTTGTAAGTCTTCTGTACTCCCCTTCCATATAAAGAACAGATCATCTATAAATCTTTTATAGATGATTATGTTATTCCTGTATGGGCTTTGGTTTATGAACTGTGTTTCCCAATTTCCCATGAACAGATTTGCGTAGCTAGGGGCAAACTTGGTGCCCATAGCTGTGCCGCAAATCTGTTCATAGTATTGGTCGTCATATAAAAAGAAATTGTGGGTTAAAATAAACCTTATACTGTCAAGGAGGAAATCTCTTTGTTCTCTCTTAATTAGAAGGTCATGTCTGAGAAACTGTTCAATTGCATTAATTCCATCCTCATGTCTTATTGATGTATAAAGGGATTGTACATTGCATGTCACTAAAGTAAATTCATCTGACCATTCGAAGTCTTCAAATAGTAATAGAAGACTTGTTGAGTCTCTGAGGTAGGATTCTAGCATCACAACATATTTTTGCAGATACTTATCAATATATGCTGACAGGTTAGCTGTGAGTGAATCTATCCCTGCTATAATAGGTCGACCTGGTGGTTTAGTTATGGATTTATGGATTTTGGGTAGGGCCTAGAGTACTGGCATAATGGGGAATTGAGGGAGTAAAAAAACGTATATTTTAATTATTCAAGATACCTATTTCTTGGGCCTTATCCAGATGGTGTTTAAGAAACATCTTATATATTCCTGTCGGATTACACCTCAATTTTTTATAGGTGTTCTCATCATTAATTAAATCATTTATCATATCTCTATACATCTCTCTGTCTAAAATAACAATTCCCCCGCCCTTGTCCGCTGGCTTTATCACCACCTCTTTATTTAATTCTAATTCTTTGATTTGATTTTTTTGTCTTGTTTAATTTTACTTATATCGTCTAATACAAGTTTCTCAAAAGCTTCTATGCAAGAACCTTTTTCTTGTTTTGGGTAGAAATTCGATTTTCTTTTAAATCCAGAGTGAATGTATTCACTAGTACTAACAGTACATGGATCATTATCTGGTGGTGTTCTTTCATATGGAGTTTTTAGAAAATATTTTTTTAGTGTCAAATTGCGGATGAATTTACTAGCATCTATGAATGACTCAAATTTATTCCGTTTTTTTTTGTTGGTGCGAAAGATAACCCTTTATTCAGTATTTCTACATGTTTGGTTTCTAATTTTAATTTGCTTAAATTGAATATGCAATTTTGTGTTATCTCATTCTTTTCACTTTTTGTACCTGTCTGTTTGTTCCTTCTGATTTTTCCCTGTGTCCCTCTTCCTCGTTTACCTCTTCTTCTGAGAGGTTTCTTTTTCTTCGACTTCTGTGGTATTGTTGGCCCCCCCCTAAAAAACGTTGTTCAGAATATTCTACTTGTCCTTGCTCCCTATTGTGTGTTTTATCCTTTTCGGGTTCATTCTCTAGGGGTCTAAACCAATTTGAAGTGTGTATTCTCCACTCATTTTTCTCCCTTTCATCTTCCATTTGTTTCCCTGTTTTATAGTAGTTATTATCTAATTTTTGATAGTCGTTTTTGGTTTTGTAATAGTTTTGTTGGTACTGTCTATTTCTAGGGGAGTTAAACTGGGTAAAGTTTCTTGTGTAATCAGAGTTTCTTCTATTATAATAATTACTTCTATACGATACCTTCTGCCATTCTGGACGGAAATTAAATCTATTTTCTCTAGTTTTATCTTGTGCACTCCTATAAGATAGGTGGGAATCCTGTGTATCTCGGTTATTATAGCTATAATTATGTGTAGCCCTTTTATCTTCCTCATACCCCCATTCTCTTTGGTCATGTTTATTAGTTCTTTCTTTCTCTGAATTCTGTTTATTTGCGTTCAAGTTTCCTTCTTTTGGTGGAATTTGTTGATGGGTTTCTGAGGGTTTAGTCTTTCTTTCTCTTCTCCATTTATGACTTATATAAGCTTCACTATTGGGATTTTTTTCGTTGCCCGTTTTTCTCTATCTCTCTCAAATTTGTTCAGTTTGATTGTTATAAGGCTATCTTTTGTTTCTTTCATTAATTTCTTTAGGGTTTCTTCTCTTATATTCATCTAAATCTTTGAATTCTAGAAGTTTGGATTCAAGATCATTAATTTCATTCCCTATTTTCAGGAGAAGTTCTTCCCTATAGTCTTTAATTAATGACATCAATTTAGCAGAAGCCTCTTCAAGTATACCATTCCATTTTCTCTTAAAATCATTTGAATCAGTTTTAAACGAGCATTCTTTTTTAATTCTTAAGCCACGAGGGACCCAGTTTGCTCTCAAATATTCATTAATAAAGATACATTCAGTTTTATGCCTGATTTCTAGAATTAATATTTTCTCTAGTTCATCCATATATTCTTTTATTTTTTGTTTATCATTAGTATTAAGTGGTAAACTGTTTTTATTTTCGTTTTTTTCTTTATCAAAAATATTGTGAATATTATCATATATGGATGATCTAAGTTCGAATATATCAGTTTTATCTGTTTTATCTGTTTTTTTGGAAGTTTTACAATTAAGACTGTGGTCAGTTGTATTAGACAATAATTCTAAATTAACATTCAAGCTCTCCATTTTTGCAGCCTAGCTATAAACCGAGGAAAGAAAATACAAGTGGGTAGATAGATTTTTATAGTTGGCGCAAGGGAAGGGTATAAACTGGTTAGTTTCAGAGGGGTTTTCCTCAAATCCCCTAGAAGAGATCACTAGTAAGGAGTTAGGGTAGAAACACACCAGCGCCTCAATTGAGGCTTAAATCCCCAAGAATGGAGTTTATATAATTTCTTAAAATTTAGATATGATTACGTTTCTTTCCCCGGGGATTGCCACTCTTAAGAACAAAGTTTGGCAGCAATTAGTAATAGAAAAGTTTGATGTATTAGGTGATACAAAGAATAGGAAGGTGGCATTCCTAAATAAATGGGATATTTATATAAAAAGCCTTAATAGGGAAACGCAAAACCAAATATATGAAGGGTTAGTTTAGAAGGAGAAGAAGGGAGAAGAAAAATAGAGAGTTGTAAAGTACAAGCCGAGACCACAGCTGACTCCCCACCAATAGGGAGGACCTGAGAATAACGGTTGCATAGAGTTCTATTTGTTCATTAGATGCCGTTTTTTTCTTTTTTTTTTCTTTTTCCTCTTTTATTAGTAAATTCAACAAGCCCTAGAAAATATGATTGTATAGTTTCGTACTAAAACCGAGCTCACCTTATTACACTATGAAAAAATTATCATTCTGAGTATATGTATTTTTTATGAAAATGTATTGTTTGTGAATAAACCAATAAAGATAATAAAAAAAAAAAAAGAAGGAAACTTGAACGCAAATAAACAGAATTCAGAGAAAGAAAGAACTAATAAACATGACCAAAGAGAATGGGGGTATGAGGAAGATAAAAGGGCTACACATATTTATAGCTATAATAACCGAGATACACAGGATTCCCACCTATCTTATAGGAGTGCACAAGATAAAACTAGAGAAAATTTTATTATATCTATTTTAAGAAACGTAATCATATCTAAATTTTAAGAAATTATATAAACTCCATTCTTGGGGATTTAAGCCTCAATTGAGGCGCTGGTGTGTTTCTACCCTAACTCCTTGCCACACCATATGACCTATACTTTCAACATGAACAAATGTAACTCTAGGTGACAATATATGGTTATAAAGCAAATTTCACAGTTTTAACATAAGCGGTTGGAAAGCGGTTTAAATTTTTTTGCGTAAACCAATATGGCTGCCACAGCTTGTGACTAATTCCTTCAACATGAACAACTGTGACTCTAGGTCACAATATAAGACTGTACAGTAAATTTCACAGTTCTTACATAAGCGGTTGCAGAGAAAATAGACTTTCGAAATTTTCGCGTAACCAAGATGACTGCCCGATCGTAAGATATACAGCCTCTATATTATGCACAATAGTGCTCACTATAGATGTCAATAAACATGGCAAAAATAAAGCATTTTTGTAAAACAGTTTTTGTTTTATTATGAATTTAAATATAACGTTAAGCAATTTTGAACAATTCAAAATGGCTGCCAAACAACATGACGTATCAACTTCTCTTGAACAAATCTGACTGTTAGTCATAAGATAACTCTATAAACAAAATAGTCTTTCCCATAAGCGGTTTTGGAGAAGAAGATTTTTATAGTTTTTAAAAATGGTGCATATGAAACAAAATGGCCGCCAAGCTATGCAATGTATGGCTTTCAAATTGCACATACTAATGCTCACTATAGACCTCTACAATTTGCAGAAGTTTCATGAAAATTTGCAAATGTTTTATTTCACGAATGCGACTGCGCAATGCGAATTTTAACTGCAATATTGTTTTAAGGGTTATGACTATGTGTAATCATGTGTCTATTACACTGTAATATTGTTAAATATCGTAAAACTAATGTATAAAGTGCAAAATTACGCAATTAAATGGCGATAAAAAGGTTAATGTCTCACAGCAGCCATGTTGAATATGGAAAAATCGCAATTTTAACAATTTTGGTAGAGGACCTTGCAAGGAGCATATGTGCAATATTACGCTTTATTGCACTAAGTGGTTTAAGACAAGAAAATGTTTAAAGATTTTCGCAAAATGCAAGATGGTTGCTACATCATGTGACCAAGTCACTTCTGTTGAGCGATGGAAAATCTAGGTCATAGCATCACTAAGCACAGCAAGTTTCAAAGTTGCAACATAAGCAGTTCCAGAGCTATAGATTATTAAGCAGTTCTTGAAATTTGTCGCAAAAAACAATATGGCTGCGTAACCTTATGACCTATGAGTTCAATATTGCATGAGATGTAGCATTGCAATAGGCTGTACCAGCATACCTGATTTCAAGAGTTTAGCATAAGTAATTTGTGTTTTGTGAGCAATTGACTCAAAAGAGGAAGTATTGTATTACAAATAATTACGATAAACATAAAACCGATATTGTTGCCGCATCATGTGACTGATTCTCTCCTAATGAGCAATTATGAATCTAGGTAACAATATAAGACTGTACAGCAAATTTCACAGTTCTTACATAAGCGGTTGCAGAGAAAATAGACTTTCGAAATTGTCGCGTAAACCAAGATGGCTGCTCGATTGTAAGATATACAGCCTCCATATTACGCACAATAGTGCTCACTATAGATGTCAATAAACATGGCAAAAATAAAGCATTTTTGTAAAACGGTTTTTGTTTTATTATTAATTTAAATATATCGTTAAGTAATTTTGAACAATTCAAAATGGCTGCCAAACCACATGACGTATCAACTTCTCTTGAACAAATCTGAATGTTAGTCATAAGATAACTCTATAAACAAAATTTCAAGTCTGTCCCATAAGCGGTTTCGGAGAAGAAGATTTTTATAGTTTTTAAAAATGGCGCATACGAAACAAAATGGCCGCCAAGCTATGCAATGTATGGCTTTCAAATTGCACATATTAATGCTCACTATAGACCTCTACAATTTGCAGAAGTTTCATGAAAATTTACAAATGTTTAATTTCACGAAGGCGATTGCGCAATGCAAATTTTAACTGCAATATTGTCTTTAAGGGTTATGACTATGTGTAATCATGTGTCTATTACACTGTAATATTGTTAAATATTGTAAAACGAATGTATAAAGTGCAAAATTACGCAATTAAATGGCGATAAAAAGGTTAATGTCTCACAGCAGCCATGTTTATTATGGAAAAATCGCAGTTTGAACAAACTTGGTAGAGGACCTTGCAAGGAGCATATGTGCAAAATTGCGCGTCATTGCACTAAGTGGTTTAGGAGAAGAAGATGTTTGAATATTTTCGCAAAATGCAAGATGGCTGCCACATCATGTGACCAAGGCACTTCTCTTGAGCAATAGCAATTTCATTTTATAGTAGCACTAAGCACAGCGAGTTTCAAAGTTGTAACATAAGCAGTTCCAGAGCTAAAGATTTTTAAGCGTTTGTTGAAATTTGGCGCAAAAAGCAATATGGCTGCCAGAGCATGTGACCTATGAGTTTAATTTTGCATGAGATGTAGCACAGCAATAGGCTGTACCAGCATACCTGATTTTAAGAGCTTTGCAAAAACAGTTAAGCAGTTATGGGCAATTGAATACAAAGCTTGGTGGAATAAAAAGAATAATAATAAATATAGCTGCAAGCAGCAATAGAGGTGGCCAGGGCATCATTTTTGCAAAGCCATATAAGTAGTTATGTCACAAAATAAAGCTATACAACAACTGTTTACAGTTCTAACATAAGCATTTGGAAAAAAAAAAACGTTTTCAAAATGTTTGCTTTTTTAAAATGGCTGCCACACCATATGACCTATACTTTCAACATGAACAAATGTAACTCTAGGTGACAATATATAGTTATACAGCAAATTTCACAACTTTAACATAAACGGTTGGAAAGAAAACACAGTTTCAAAATTTTTGCGTAAACCAATATGGCTGCCACAGCTTGTGACTAACTCCTTCAACATGAACAACTGTGACTCTAGGTCACAATATAAGACTGTACAGCAAATTTCACAGTTCTTACATAAGCAGTTGCAGAGAAAATAGACTTTCGAAATTTCTGCGTAAACCAAGATGGCTGCCCGATCGTAAGATATACAGCCTCTATATTATGCACAATAGTGCTCACTATAGATGTCAATAAACATGGCAAAAATAAAGCATTTTTGTAAAACAGTTTTTGTTTTATTATTAATTTAAATATATCGTTAAGCAATTTTGAACAATTCAAAATGGCTGCCAAACCACATGACGTATCAACTTCTCTTGAACAAATCTGAATGTTAGTCATAAGATAACTCTATAAACAAAATTTCAAGTCTGTCCCGTAAGCGGTTTCGGAGAAGAAGATTTGTATAGTTTTTAAAAATGGCGCATACGAAACAAAATGGCCGCCAAGCTATGCAATGTATGGCTTTCAAATTGCACATACTAATGCTCACTATAGACCTCTACAATTTGCAGAAGTTTCATGAAAATTTGCAAATGTTTTATTTCACGAAGGCGATTGCGCAATGCGAATTTTAACTGCAATATTGTCTTTAAGGGTTATGACTATGTGTAATCATGTTTCTATTTCACTGTAATATTGTTAAATATTGTAAAACTAATGTATAAAGTGCAAAATTACGCAATTAAATGCCGATAAAAAGGTTAATGTCTCATAGCAGCCATGTTGATTATGGAAAAATCGCAATTTTAACAATCTTGGTAGACAACCTTGCAAGGAGCATTCGTGCAAAATTGAGCTTTATTGCACTTAGAGGTTTAAGAGAAGAAGATGTTTAAAGATTTTCGCAAAATGCAAGATGGTTGCTACATCATGTGACCAAGTCACTTCTGTTGAGCAATGGCAAATTTAGGTCATAGCAGCACTAAGCACAGCAAGTTTCAAAGTTGCAACATAAGCAGTTCCAGAGCTAAAGATTATTAAGCAGTTCTTGAAATTTGTCGCAAAAAGCAATATGGCTGCGTAACCTTATGACCTATGAGTTCAATATTGCATGAGATGTAGCATTGCAATAGGCTGTACCAGCATACCTGATTTAAAGAGTTTAGCATAAGTAATTTGTGTTTTTTGAGCAATTGACTCAAAAGAGGAAGTATTGAATTACAAATAATTACGATAAACATAAAACCAATATTGCTGCCGCATCATGTGACTGATTGTCTCCTAATGAGCAATTATGAATCTAGGTCACAATATAAGACTGTACAGCAAATTTCACAGTTCTTACATAAGCGGTTGCAGAGAAAATAGACTTTCGAAATTTTCACGTAAACCAAGATGGCTGCCCGATCGTAAGATATACAGCCTCCATATTACTCACAATAGTGCTCACTATAGATGTCAATAAACATGGCAAAAATAAAGCATTTTTGTAAAACGGTTTTTGTTTTATCATTAGTTTAAATATATTATTAAGGGGGGCGGAGCCTACACTCAATGCGGCAAGACGTGTCTAAATGAAGCTCTCTGAGTTAGACATTGTTCATTAGAGATTTCAATAGTCAATCTAGATATTTCTTATCCTGAAGCTGTTATTTCTTACTCTTAATAACTATACTCAAAAGGTGGAAGTCTTGACAGAGCTCATGCCTATGTTTGTTGAGGCAGCTACGCGACAGACTTCTTCTCAGGATTGGAAGCCATCTTAACAAACTTCTGCATCTACGCAGTAAGTTTAGACACAGAAGAAGTTCCTGGTGGAGATCTGGAGTGTAGGTCTGGGGCTGCTGCAATATTACCCCCCCCTGAACTCGGGGGTTACGATATCCTGAAACAGGATAGTTCTAAGAGAGAACCATCACTAACAAGGCGATACCGCCTCAAGGGAGCACTTTGCTGTACCAACTGCATCTAACCCACTGTGAACTAATGGAAGCCTTGGCAAGATGGGAGACGCAAGTGCATGCCCTTCTGAAGGAACACTTCTGCAATCTAGAGAGGGACTTGTGCGCTATTCTCTTGGGAGACCGATCTCAGACCGAGACACTTCAGATACCTGCTAAATCTGGCATGGTAGTGGATGAGAACCCGTACACCTGCTTGGCCGGGGTTGCCTATGGGGAGGTGGCCCCCTCGACCATAACGCAAACCACATTGAACCTAAGCCCAAAGAAGATCCTGCTCAGACCGGCACCTATATTTGATGTCCATGAGTCCCCTGGAGCTGAAACCTACTCTGCGGTACCTTCTAGTTGCTGGCCGGGGCCCCGGTCGGATGAGGAGGACAACGTGGCAGTCGCAGCATGTGTAAAGGAAAATCTTGGGGAGCCATGCTTTGCATTCACTGCCCTGAATGAGACGACCGCTATCGTGGGTAACGCCACAGAACCAGTTGCGGCTGCACGCGAGAAACATTGTGGAGTCTATATGGAGCTGGATTATCCTTATCAGCCTAGCAGTGCAGAGGCCGCTTTAGGAGATGCTTTCTACCTGACCGCTACAATTTGGCCTGAACGGGTAAAGAGACAGCTGCTGCAAGATTTTAAGTGGCAAATCTTTCACTCCAAGCAGCGGTTATTTTGGGATCCGGTTTTAAGACAATCCCTAATTACTAAGGCAGCTCTTGAAAAGGACTTACTGGATGCCTCGCCTTGCTTGCAGTACCCCTCCTTTATACCCACAGTGGTAAGACATTCTAAAAGCCAAAGACTGATCAGTGCTTGGAAGGTGGGGATAGGATAGACCGCTTGGAAGGGCCTATGCCACCATGATACTTATTAGCCTGCACAGTACAAATAAGTATAGATCTGCAAATGTTTTGCCCCACCATTATAACCAGCCCAATGTTTTAGAAATAGCATAGAATGGTTTAGAATTTATGTTTAACTGGTTTAGCAAGTTATCAGGTGTGTTATCTGTGAGCACTTTGTAGGCACTCTCACCCCTCTGGAGCCTTGCTGAGAATAGTAATGGTAAATGTCCTAAAGATGTTTGAATAATAGTTTAAATGCATTAGTGTCTCTAAATGTAAATGTTATGTTTGTTACACTCAGTGAGTCTGCCAATATGCCGCATGCATTGTGACACTGTTGAGGAAATAAGTTTTTATTTTATTTCTATTTCTCACTTATTGTTATTCAGTTTTAATATCCCATTTTTTTAGGGTGTAATATGGTAATCCCTACACAACTCATTACCAGGGAAGTTAAAGATTCTCATTAGTTGACCCTAACCCTGATATAATCCCTTATCTAATTTACTTTATGAAGGTTGTATTTCCACCTGAGACTCACTAAATTAGAATTGGATATTATTTTTAATGTAGTCTTATAGTTCTCTATTATATGGCACAGTCCCTAGATTGGAGTGCTCAGCCACTCTCTTGAGGTGCCTTCATTATTTAATCAATTATTATATGTTGGTTCTTATGTAACCTTTGTTATCAAATAATCAAACTATTCCCACTCTATCATTTTACTTATTTTCCAAGGTCCAAGAGTGACCGTACTGCATATTAGAGCGCCTCATCTGGGCCATTTAGTCTATATAGGTCCAAGAGTGGCCTGCTGGAGCATTAGAGGTGCATTCATCCCATATATCAAAATAAAATGAGGTTTCCCTTCTTTAGTTCAGTAGTAGCCTCTTTCATAGAACTGTACTCTATGCATGTGCAGCCGTGTATAATGTACTTAGATATTGGTTGTTTTGTATATAATGGCTAACTAACTTACGATGTACTTAATGTTTTCAATATTGAACTTTTGTATATTGTTATTCATTTGTTTAACCTCAATAAAAAAAATTAAATATAAAAAAAAAAAAAATATATCATTAAGCAATTTCGAACAATTCAAAATGGCTGCCAAACCACATGATGTATCAACTTCTCTTGAGCAAATCTGAATGTTAGTCATAAGATAACTCTATAAACAAAATTTCAAGTCTGTCCCGTAAGCGGTTTCGGAGAAGAAGATTTTTATTGTTTTTAAAAATGGCGCATACGAAACAAAATGGCCGCCATGCTATGCAATGTATGGCTTTCAAATTGCACATACTAATGCTCACTATAGACCTCTACAATTTGCAGAAGATTCATGAAAATTTGCAAATGTTTTATTTCACGAAGGCGACTGCGCAATACGAATTTTAACTGCAATATTGTCTTTAAGGGTTATGACTATGTGTAATCATGTGTCTATTACACTGTAATATTGTTAAATATTGTAAAACTAATGTATAAAGTGCAAAATTACGCAATTAAATGGCGATAAAAAGGTTAATGTCTCATAGCAGCCATGTTGATTATGGAAAAATCGCAATTTTAAAAATCTTGGTAGATGACCTTGCAAGGAGCATTCATACAAAATTGAGCTTTATTGCACTTAGCGGTTTAAGAGAAGAAGATGTTTAAAGATTTTCGCAAAATGCAAGATGGTTGCTACATCATGTGACCAAGTCACTTCTGTTGAGCAATGGCAAATCTAGGTCATAGCAGCACTAAGCACAGCAAGTTTCAAAGTTGCAACATAAGCAGTTCCAGAGCTAAAGATTATTAAGCAGTTCTCGAAATTTGTCGCAAAAAACAATATGGCTGCATAACCTTATGACCTATGAGTTCAATATTGCATGAGATGTAGCATTGCAATAGGCTGTACCAGCATACCTGATTTAAAGAGTTTAGCATAAGTAATTTGTGTTTTGTGAGCAATTGACTCAAAAGAGGAAGTATTGAATTACAAATAATTACGATAAACATAAAACCGATATTGCTGCCGCATCATGTGACTGATTCTCTCCTAATGAGCAATTATGAATCTAGGTCACAATATAAGACTGTACAGCAAATTTCACAGTTCTTACATAAGCGGTTGCAGAGAAAATAGACTTTCAAAATTTTCGCGTAAACCAAGATGGCTGCCCGATCGTAAGATATACAGCCTCTATATTATGCACAATAGTGCTCACTATAGATGTCAATAAACATGGCAAAAATAAAGCATTTTTGTAAAACGGTTTTTGTTTTATTATTAATTTAAATAAATCGTTAAGCAATTTTGAACCATTCAAAATGGCTGCCAAACCACATGACGTATCAACTTCTCTTGAACAAATCTGAATGTTAGTCATAAGATAACTCTATAAACAAAATTTCAAGTCTGTCCCATAAGCGGTTTCGGAGAAGAAGATTTTTATAGTTTTTAAAAATGGCGCATACGAAACAAAATGGCCGCCAAGCTATGCAATGTATGGCTTTCAAATTGCACATACTAATGCTCACTATAGACCTCTACAATTTGCAGAAGTTTCATGAAAATTTGCAAATGTTTTATTTCAGAAAGGCGACTGCGCAATGCGAATTTTAACTGCAATATTGTCTTTAAGGGTTATGAATATGTGTAATCATGTGTCTATTACACTGTAATATTGTTAAATATTGTAAAACTAATGTATAAAGTGCAAAATTACGCAATTAAATAGCGATAAAAGGGTTAATGTCTCACATCAGCCATGTTGAATTTGGAAAAATCGCAATTTTACCAATCATCGTAGAGGACCTTGCAAGGAGCATACGTGCAAAATTCCGCTTTATTGCACTAAGCTGTTTAAGAGAAGAAGATGTTTAAAAATTTTAGCAAAATGCAAGATGGCTGCTACATCATGTGACCAAGGCACTTCTGTTGAGCAATGGAAAATCTAGGTCATAGCATCACTAAGCACAGCAAGTTTCAAAATTGCAATATAAGCAGTTCCAGAGCTAAAGATAATTAAGCAGTTCTCGAAATTTGTCGCAAAAAACAATATGGCTGCGTAACCTTATGACCTATGAGTTCAATATTGCATGAGATGTAGCATTGCAATAGGCTGTACCAGCATACCTGATTTCAAGAGTTTAGCATAAGTAATTTGTGTTTTGTGAGCAATTGACTCAAAAGAGGCAGTATTGAATTAAAAATAATTACGATAAACATAAAACCGATATTGCTGCTGCATCATGTGACTGATTCTCTCCTAATGAGCAATTATGAATCTAGGTAACAATATAAGACTGTATAGCAAATTTCACAGTTCTTACATAAGCGGTTGCAGAGAAAATAGACTTTTGAAATTTTTGCGTAAACCAAGATGGCTGCCCAATCGTACGATATACAGCCTCCATATTACGCACAATAGTGCTCACTATAGATGTCAATAAACATGGCAAAAGTAAAGCATTTTTGTAAAACAGTTTTTGTTTTATTATTAATTTAAATATATCGTTAAGCAATTTTGAACAATTCAAAATGGCTGCCAAACCACATGACGTATCAACTTCTCTTGAACAAATCTGAATGTTAGTCATAAGATAACTCTATAAACAAAATTTCAAGTCTGTCCCATAAGCGGTTTCGGAGAAGAAGATTTTTATAGTTTTTAAAAATGGCGCATACAAAACAAAATGGCTGCCAAGCTATGCAATGTATGGCTTTCAAATTGCACATACTAATGCTCACTATAGACCTCTACAATTTGCAGAAGTTTCATGAAAATTTGCAAATGTTTTATTTTAGGAAGGCGATTGCGCAATGCAAATTTTAACTGCAATATTGACTTTAAGGGTTATGAATATGTGTAATCAAGTGTCTATTACACTGTAATATTGTTAAATATTGTAAAACTAATGTTTAAAGTGCAAAATTATGCAATTAAATGGCGATAAAAAGGTTAATGTCTTACAGCAGCCATGTTGTTTATGGAAAAATCGCAGTTTGAACAAACTTGGTAGAGGACCTTGCAAGGAGCATATGTGCAAAATTGCGTGTCATTGCACTAAGCGGTATAGGAGAAGAAGATGTTTGAATATTTTTGCAAAATGCAAGATGGCTGCCACATCATGTGACCAAGGCACTTCTCTTGAGCAATAGCAATTTCAGGTCATAGTAGCACTAAGCACAGCGAGTATTAAAGTTGTAACATAAGCAGTTCCAGAGCTAAAGATTTTTAAGCGTTTGTCAAAATTTGTCGCAAAAAGCAATATGGCTGCCAGAGCATGTGACCTATGAGTTCAATTTTGCATGAGATGTAGCACAGCAATAGGCTGTACCAGCATATCTGATTTTAAGAGCTTTTCAAAAACAGTTAAGCAGTTATGGGCAATTGAATACAAAGTTTGGCAGAATAAAAAGAATAATAATAATAATAATAATAATAATAATAATAATCCGAACAATAACAATAGGTTGTCCTGCAACTTTGTTGCTGGCCACCTAAAAATATAGCTACAAGCAGCGATAGAGGTGGCCATGCGCATCGACATTGCAATGTCATACAAGCAGCTAAGTCATAATATAAAGCTTTATAGAAGTTTTTACAATTCTAACATTAGCAGTTGCAAAGATAACACGTTTTCGAAATGTTTGCATTTTTCAAGATGGCTGCCCCACTATATGACCAATACTTTCATCAAGATCAGATGTAACTCTAGGTGACAATATATGGTTATACAGCAAATTTCACAGCTTTAACATAAGCGGTTGGAAAGAAAACACGTTTTCGAAATTTTCGCGTAAACTAATATGGCTGCCACAGCTTGTGACCAATTCCTTCAACATGAACAACTATGACTCTAGGTCACAATATAAGGTTATACAGCAAGCTTCACAGTTCTAACATAAGCAGTTGCAGAGAAAATAGATTTTCAAAATATTCGCATAAAACAAAATGGCTGCTAGATCATATGATATACAGCCTCCATATTATGCACAATAATTGTCACCATAGATGTCAATAAACATGGCAAAAATAAAGCATTTTTGTAAAACGTTTTTGAACAATTCAAAATGGCTGCCAAACCACATGACATATCAACTTCTCTTGAACAAATCTGAATGTTAGTCATAAGATAACTTTATAAACAAAATTTCAAGTCTGTCCCATAAGCGGTTTTGGAGAAGAAGATTTTTTTAGTTTTTAAAAATGGCGCATACGAAACAAAATGGCCGCCAAGCTATGCAATGTATGGCTTTCAAATTGCACATACTTATGCTCACTATAGACCTCTACAATGTGCATAAGTTTCATGAAAATTTGCAAATGTTTTATTTCACGAAGGCGACTGCGCAATGCGAATTTTAACTGCAATATTGTCTTTAAGGGTTATGACTATGTGTAATCATGTGTCTATTACACTGTAATATTGTTAAACATTGTAAAACCAATGTATAAAGTGCAAAATTACGCAATTAAATGGCGATAAAAAGGTTAATGTCTCACAGCAGCCATGTTGATTATGGAAAAATCGCAATTTTAACAATCTTGGTAGAGGACCTTGCAAGGAGCATATGTGCAAAATTGCGCTTTATTGCACTAAGCGGTTTAAGAGAAGAAGATGTTTAAAGATTTTTGCAAAATGCAAGATGGTTGCTACATCATGGGACCAAGGCACTTCTGTTGAGCAATGGCAAATCTAGGTCATAGCAGCACTAAGCACAGCAAGTTTCAAAGTTGCAACATAAGCAGTTCCAGAGCTAAAGATTATTAAGCAGTTCTCGAAATTTGTCGCAAAAAACAATATGACTGCGTAACCTTATGACCTATCAGTTCAATATTGCATGAGATAAAGCATTGCAATAGGCTGTACCAGCATACCTGATTTCAAGAGTTTAGCATAAGTAATTTGTGTTTTGTGATCAATTGACTCAAAAGAGGAAGTATTGAATTACAAATTATTACGATAAACATAAAACCGATATTGCTGCCACAATAGGTCACAATATAAGACTGTACAGCAAATTTCCCAGTTCTTACATAAGCGGTTGCAGAGTAAATAGACTTTCAAAATTTTTGCGTAAACCAAGATGGCTGCCTGATCGTAAGATATACAGCCTCCATATTACGCACAATAGTGCTCACTATACATGTCAATAAACATGGCAAAAATAAAGCATTTTTGTAAAACGGTTTTTGTTTTATCATTAATTTGAATATATCGTTAAGCAATTTTGAACAATTCAAAATGGCTGCCAAACCACATGACGTATCAACTTCTCTTGAGCAAATCTGAATGTTAGTCATAAGATAACTCTATAAACAAAATTTCAAGTCTTTCCCATAAGCGGTTTCGGAGAAGAAGATTTTTATAGTTTTTTAAAATGGCGCATACGAAACAAAATGGCCGCCTAGCTATGCAATGTATGGCTTTCAAATTGCACATACTAATGCTCACTATAGACCTCTACAATTTGCAGAAGTTTCATGAAAATTTGCAAATGTTTTATTTCACGAAGGCGATTGCGCAATGCGAATTTTAACTGCAATATTGTCTTTAAGGGTTATGACTATGTGTAATCATGTGTCTATTACACTGTAATATTGTTAAATATTGTAAAACTAATGTATAAAGTGCAAAATTACGCAATTAAATGGCGATAAAAAGGTTAATGTCTCACAGCAGCCATGTTGATTATGGAAAAATCGCAGTTTGAACAAACTTGGTAGAGGGCCTTGCAAGGAGCATATGTGCAAAATTGCGCATCATTGCACTAAGCGGTTTAAGAGAAGAAGATGTTTGAAAATTTTCGCAAAATGCAAGATGGCTGCCACATCATGTGACCAAGTCACTTCTCTTGAGTAATAGCAATTTTAGGTCATAGTAGCACTAAGCACAGAGAGTTTGAAAGTTGTAACATAAGCAGTTCCAGAGCTAAAGATTTTTAAGCGTTTGTCGAAATTTGGCGCAAAAAGCAATATGGCTGCCAGAGCATGTGACCTATGAGTTCAATTTTGCAGGAGATGTAGCACAGCAATAAGCTGTACCAGCATACCTGATTTTAAGAGCTTTGCAAAAACAGTTAAGCAGTTATGGGCAATTGAATACAAAGCTTGGCGGAATAAAAAGAATAATAATAACAATAATAATAATAATAATCCGAACAATAACAATAGGTTGTCCTGCAACTTTGTTGCTGGCCACCTAATAATAATAATCCTGACAATAACAATAGGTTGTCCTGCAACTTCGTTGCATGGCCACCTAATAATCCGAACAATAACAATAGGTTGTCCTGCAACTTTGTTGCTGGCCACCTAATAAAATGTTAACCATGAGATTAATTCATTAAGAGCCAAGCCGGAAGATTGAAATACATAGGTGTTAATAGGTGTTAGGTGGAAATCTATAATTCAGTATGTCTTGATTGTAGAGGATGAGTTAGTGTTTGTATCTATCTAAACTGTCAGATTGCCTAGAAGGTTATTAGAATGATTCATTTACATATATATATATATATTTATTTATTTATTTATAGACCTTTAAATAAAATGTATTTTATAATTGACAAATAAATAATAAAAAACAATGCAATACTACATACTTTGTATTTCAAATGTGTAGTAGATTTTTTAGAATAAATAGCCTTTTCCCTCCTGCTGTATCATATGACAGCTATTAGCCAAATACAAAATGCATTTATGTGTATACAGTGCCCATGCTCAGTATAAGCTGGTGCATCAGAAAGTGTGCATATAAAATGAGTGGGCACAAATTGATAATGGTAGGACATTGTGACTCTGAATCATGAAAGTTTAATTTTGATTTTAGTATCCCTTTAATATGTAAATCCTTTATATTGTTCTTAATTTTAAATTTCCCCTCTTTGGTATCTTTAGCAAATCAATCGTTCTACATTTAATATATGCATAATAAGGTTTGTGTTAATATTCTGCCTATTAGACTCAGCATACCAGTGCTGATAAACATATTATTTAAACTCCTGCAGTTTAGTAACAATTATAATTGCACTATTCATATTTTATTTTAAATGTTCAGAAGATCCTAAACTTGTAATTTTCAACAATGAGTATCTAATCACATGGGCCAATTTAAAATGAAAAAATTTCTAACTCGTAATAATAATAATAATAGTAAAATTAATTTGCAATAAATGGTTTTCTTTTCAGTCAAGTAGATTAAAAGCTTTCAAATGTGTTTAAATTCTGTATAGTTTGAAAAGCTTATAACAATTTCAAAATCCTCCTGAGCTTAATGCTTTGTTCTTTTTTATTTATAAAAAAAAATCGAATCATTATCTGAACCGCAGCACTACCCCATAATCTATAACACAAAAAAATAAAATTACAAGCTCCATTTATTGACTAGAAAAATGCATAAACTCGATTAGAAGCATTTTTTGTCCTATAAAATTTAATGAACTGCAAACCTTTGTGTGTTAACTATAACAGTACAATAATATAGGAAACCATTGGCTATAATAAAAATATTCACATAATATTAAGGATTATTCTTATTGTATTGTCATACCATAATTATATCTTTAGAAAGTTTTAATGAAAACACAGTATAAATGTGGTACCTGAAACTTTATAAAATTGTTTAATTAAAGCCCTGGGGTGATCTTGCTTAGTAGCTCTAAACATAGTGACAAAGAAAAAAATCAATAGTTTATTGTCATAATTGACAGTTATCCTAGCCAATCAATAATCATAAAAGAAACAATTGCTGCTGTTTATTGTTTGGCTTGTAAGGTTGTACAGCTTACATATAGTAAGGGGAATTAGGGTAAATAACATTGAGGTAATTTATTTTAGAGTTGGAACAGACAAGGTCTCTCTCTGTACCAAGCACCTAACAGAGCTCTGTTGAATCCTTGTAACCAAGTTCACACTCACTCCAAACAACCTTAACACCTCCATGGACAGTTTAGAGTCCATACCTGGGTCAGATATCCAAAAGCCTTAACCACATATATTCCAGCAGCTCATACAACTTTCTAGGGTAAGGTGATAATCCTCTTTATGGGTTAGATGATGAGTGGCCTGCTAACTGTTGTGGAAGAAGGGGTATATAATGGGTCTTTGCGTGCGTGGAAGTCTCATGTGTATTACAAGTTAAAAGTAAAGTTTTCACTTGAGTGCAATGAATTTAATGTGTGTCGAGTTAGCGTGACTTCAGAGCTCTGGTTAACTGTTATGCTAAACTTAAAAATTGCTTAAAACACATAAGATATGAACGATATGGTCTCAAGTGTTAGAAAAGGACTTTAACATAGTGTTAGGGTTTTTCACTTTTCATATTCCATGTGGAATATGTTAATGTGGTCACAATATTCAAAGTTCGTCTTTTTGTGCGCGTCGGATCAGTGCTCCTCCGTCTAGCAAAATGAATGCATGAATGAGAGCACTAATTTGCACTCTACTCGTAATTTAGTCCTAAATTGTGATTTTAAAAGTAAAGATTCTCCATTCCCTTTACACATAACAAATTTGATAGATTCTAATTCCAAATAATTAAAACTTCTCTAATTAGAACCGGCACATTAAGCTGCTTTGCTGCTTTTGTAATATACCTGGCACAGACAGAAATCGCACAAAACTAAATGTATGCTTAGCTGATGATAAATTAATTTATTTAATGATGGTGAGAGTCCACGGTCCAACTAATATGGGATTCTAGTCCAGTTTTACAGGAGGAGGCAAACACCAACACGACAGAGCTTTAGCCCCTCCCATATTTCCCTTTTTTTTTTTAGTCATACATATTTCCAATAGAAAAAAGAAAATAAGAAAGTAGGAAAGGAAAAGCAGGTTAAAAGAAGTGCAAACTGGTGCTGCCATCAACTTTTAGGGCGGGTCTCGTGAACTCTCTCCATAATGAAAGAACTTAATTAATCCGATAAGCATAAATTTTGTTTTTTTCATAAGATAGTGAGAGTCCATGAACCATCACATGTAGGTTCCTATAGCCAAGTGTGAATTCCACAAGACCACCATGAAATAGGAAGGGAAAAACAGTTAAGGCAGGTACTAAACAAGCACGTCAATCAGCAGAACTTTCCTACCAAAAACAACCCCAGAAGTGGTAAATATGTCGAAATAGTAGAATTTGGTAACGGTATGAAAAGATGACCAAGTAACTGCCTTGCACATCTTTTTAATGGAATTTTCATTTCTTAAAGCACGAGGAGTGGTGACTACACTGGTATAATGAGCAGTAATTCATTCACATGGATACTTCCATGCTACTAGGTATGCTACCTGACTAAAAGCTTTAAACTACCCTGCCAAGGTGATTGCAGTAGCTTTCTGTCCCTTGCAGGGAACCTGAGTAACAGAGGGCCCATTCTACATCCAAGTTATGACGTGATCTGTTTTTAGCCTTATTTTGGCACTGGACAGAGAGATGGGACTAAAATTTCCTAATTTATGTTTTCAGAAGAAACAACCTTAGGAAAGAAAGAGTAGTTTGCTCTTTAAACTGCTTTATCCTTATAAAAAAACAGGTAAGTAGAATCACAAGATAAAGCAAAAATCTCAAATGCTCTTCTGGGTAAGGACATTTCTAAGAGAAAGATAGTCTTTCAAGACAACAGTTAAATGTCCAGACTACGCATTGATTAAAATGGCTGACCCTGAAGAATCTCTCAAGACCAAGTTTAGGTTACACAGGGAGAAGAAGCAGGCCTGATAACTGGTCTTATCCTGATGAAATCTTGAACAAAGGCTCAAATGTCAAAAAATCTCAAAATCTGCTTGTGATACATGACTGGAAAAGCAGAAATTTGGCCTTTAAGGGAACTGGTTGGTAAACCCTTATCCAAACCATCCAGCAAAAAAATTAAGAATTCAAGAATTCTAAAAAGAATTCCAATGGTAATTCTTAGACTCACACCAGGAAAGAAAACTTTCTAGACTTTATGATAAATACGTCTTTAATGGGTTTTCTGGCCTGAATCAATGTCCATCACTTCATCTGAAAAAAATCAGACGTCCATTTGCCATGTCGTCATATTGAGAAACTTGAGATTCAAATCACTAAGACCCTTTCCTGTTTTATACTGGCTATTATCCTCGATAGCAAAACAAAAGGTATAAGGATGTAAATCAAATTGAATAACCAGGAAATCCACATGCATATAATAGAGTCGCTTGCGGATTTTAAGATCTCGCATAATACGTGAGAAGCCATAAGGTCTTTGTCTGGCTTTCCCCAATGATTCACAATATACCTCCTGATTCAAAGACCATTCACCGGGGTAAAGGTACTGAAGAGTAAGGAAGTCCACTTTCCAATTATGGTGTTCTTCCCAAGTCAGAATATGGGCTACCTCTTTCATTGATAAGAAACTTTGAGTACCACCTTGGTGATTGATGAAAGACACTGCTGGGGTATTGTCTAACTGAAACCTCAGAAAAGACTCCAGTCTTAAAAGGAGCCAATTCTGTAGAGCCCTGAAGATTGCATGGATGATGGTTGATCAGAAATATTGTCTCCCAAGGAGACCAAACTCCTTGAACTTTCTGGGAACCCCAGACTTTACCCCAATCCAGCAAGCTGGTGTATGTTGAAATATTGCCCAATTTCAGATGGAGGGAAGAGGCTCCCTAAATTAATATTGGTGAGTCTGTCACCAAATTAGAGAATGTCTTGTCTTGAAGTCTAAAGAGATCTTTTGAGACAGATTGTTGAAATTTCCACGTAAGTTGAATCTGGCAATAGAAGCTGTTACTTGGGCCCATAGTTATCAAGGTCTGGTTGACCTGATCCAAGAGCTGCTGGTGCAACGCTGCCCCCTGCAGACTCACGGCCAATCGGCCACCAGCAAGGGGGTGTCAATCAACCTGATTGTACTTGATCGGGTTGATTTCCAGCAATGTCTGTCCACCTGCTCAGAGCAGGCAGACAGGTTATGGAGCAGCGGTCTTTGTGACTGCTGCTTCATAACTGCTGTTTCTGTTGAGTCTGATGACTCGCCAGAATCCCAGGGCATCAAGCTCCATTCGGAGCTTGATACATATGCCCCTATGAGACAAAATACATTTATGCATTGAAGCAGTGTAAGAAGAAGAGTTTGATTAAGAAGAATACAGGGCTTCTGCAATCTGAGTTTTCGAGCATCTATGAGATGTTACAGAGTTTATGACGAAGTCCTGAAAGGCAGCTTTGGTATGTGGTAGTAGAAATCTTTTTGGGAGGTTGATTTTCCAACCATGGGAACAAAGGAACTGAAAAACTATTTGTATGTTTCTGAGTCATCCGAAATAAGCAGCCTGTACCAGAAAGTATTCTATTTAAGGAACTACTGCCAAGCCGTGAGCTCTCACTACGTACAAAATTGATCCGAGAACCTTTGAAAAGATTCTTGCTGTTGATGCCAGAACAAATGGGAGTGGCACACCTTGGTAATGTCTGTTTAGAAAGGCAAATCTGAGATATTTGGTATAATCCCTTTGAATATGCAAATATGGTAGACATAAATTGACCCTTCTGCACAAAAGCAAATATAATGTAAATTGTCTCCATTTTAAAGTTAGAACTTTCAGAATTGTTCACAGTTTTGAGATCCAAGCACACCGTCTGCTACTGGCCGCTAGTTGGAGGGTTCCCAAGCATTGGTATAGTTTATAGGGGCTGAGATCAAGGCAAAGACTTAGTGGAACAGGCAAAGTTGGCAATAGGCAGGCAATGTGGCACAAAAGGGCAATCCACAAGAGTAGTTCAGACAAGCAGGAAGTCGATATACATTCTTGAAATGAGGTACAAGTTTAGCAGCATCCACTTCTATGATAAACAGTAAATCAGGGTTGGGATCCAGATGTACAGTAACAATGATATACCATAGTAAGGTATTTGGGCTTGATGAAACATGCATTTTTAATTCTTAGCATATAGGTTGTGGTCTTGCAGTTGTTGAAGCAATTTCCGGACATGGTTCACATATTAAAAACATTTTTTTGGAGAAAATCAAGATATCGTCTAAATAGACTATTACAAAGTTATTTTTATATTCATGGTAGATTTTATCAATACATTTTTGGAATACTGCTGGAGCATTACACAAGGCAAATGGCATTACCAGGTACTCGTAATGGCTTTAACAAGTATTAAACACTGTCTTCCACTCATCTCACTGCTTAATAAAGATTAAGTTATAAGCACAACAAAGATCTAGTTTTGTGAAAACTGAAGTCCCTCAAAGAGTTCCAAGATCAGCGGCAATGGATACAAATTATTTATGGGGATTTGATTAAGCCCACAATAACCAATGCACAGGTTGAAGGACTCCATGAAAAAGAGGCCAGCCCCTGCAGGTGAAGATGAGGGACAGATAAACCCATGTTTAATGCTATCCTAGATATATTCCCCAAATGCCCTTTGTTCAGGCTGATAAAGGGGGTAGATTTTTCCTTTGGGAAGCAGTGTTCCAGGCATAAGATTGATAGGGCAGACACAGCTGTGATGTGGATGCAACACGTCTGCCTTCTTTTTGCAGAAAACATCCGTATAATCAGCATACTCTATGGGCAAAAATGGAATACAGTCCACATTAGCCAACAGCGGGTTATATCACTTTTTTGGCAAATTAATGCAAAACAGGAAACAGTCTGACCCAGAGGAGGTTAACTCGCCTGTGGTCCAATTAAAGCATGGGTTATGTTGCTGCAACCAAGAAAATCCTAGAATAACTGGGCAGAAGGGAGAGTTCATGATAATATAAAAAGTGAACTTCTCTACATGCAGTAGCCAGATCTGTAAAGTTACAGGTGCAGACTCGAATTCTATGAAGCCTGTTCCTAATGGCTGACCACATACTGATTATACAGATGGGTCTTTTCTTTTGAAAATAAGGGATGTGGGGTTTCTTAGCAAATTCAAAGTCTAGGAATATACTTGCAGCTGTCAAGTCCAGAAATGCTTTGCAAGCCACAGAGGTCTTTTCAAGCTGGAAGAGTGCTGGAAGTACAATTTTAGTCTTTGAGGAATAATGTATAAGGTTTAACCTGGCTCCTCCAACACGAGTTAGACCTTCCCTTTGCCCTAACGTCCCTGAATCCTAACTTGTCTCTGCTGCCAGCGTGCAGACCTCAGCAGCATACTGTGCCACTGTTTGTGTGATCTGTTGGATATCTAGGTAAGAACACTCTGCCTGCCAGGATTATCAAAGACAGCCCTAAGTGACAATAGGAACATTTTAACATCATGCAAGAGTGGGTTGTTAGGCTCCAAATAAGGAAAAATCTAGGCTAGGGCCTTAACTTTAAGAAGCAATATGACAAAAGTCAACTTAGCATCAGAGAAGGAAAAGGTCTCAGGATGATTTCTAAAATGTAGGCGACACATTATCAGAAAATCTCTACAGTCATCCAGTTCCCCCCAAAACTATTCAGGCAAATGTAGTTTAGGAGGCAAAGATACAGCAGGCAGCAACACAGGAGCTGGAACTGGTTCTAGAGACTGAATAGGGGTAGTATGGTTATGCAGTAATGTTTTAATCATATTTGTGAATTCATCCAGATTGATATCCAGGGTAGTGAGATGAGTCTTGTGGGATCCAAGTTGCTGTCGGTGATGTGTGATGGCCTTCACCAACTCATCCGGGTCCACAGACATTGTGGCTTGTTTGTAACATAAAGTAATGCAGTGAGGTACACTCTCCACTATTGGCCACAAGTTGGAGGGTTCTCAAGCATTGGTATAGTTTGTAGCAGAGAAGTGGCTTCGGGCCAGGCAAAGACATAGTGGAACAGGCAAGGTTGGCAACAGGCAGGCAATATGGCACAAAAGTTTAGTACCCAAGGAATTTGAAAATAATTTTCTCCAATCTCCTGAAAAAAGTTTAGTCTGCCCCCCAGACTCCTGATTTGAAGGATGGGACAGGATTTTTTTTCTGTTTGTTTAGACTTAAACCAAGAGGAACCAGGCTTTCATGTGAACTTGGAGGTATCTGACTTCTGAGACAATGAAGAGGAGGATCTTTGAATCTTGGAATGACATAAGGATTGAAATCATCTAGCGGACTGTACCCTCCTCTTAGCTTTATTGTCTTGCAGCAGGAAAGCTCCTTTAACTTCAGGAACTGTAGCAAAGTTGTAACCTCTGTTGAGTAGGGCCCCTACTGGGTATTTATACAGATGAATTTATGCTAATTAATTCCATCTTGTTAATTCTATCTTATTAGTAAAATGCATAGGATGTATGTCAGATGTGTTGCTATAGAATAACATAAAATCCAAGTCTAAATGTTTTTAAAACTAATTAGCATCCTCTTTACTGCAATTATTTTTTTACAAAGGCAGACTCCACCCACCATTTGCTTTATTTGAAGGAGCCAATCTGGGCTTTAGTCTGCAGACAACAAGGCTAGTGTCACTGTCATAGATGTAGTATAAAGTACATTGTTTCATAGTTGTTATATGATAAAGTCAATTACGTAAGGATATTTAGCAAGTTTAGCCTTGAGAAGTCAGCAGGCTGCATTTAAAGTTGTAAGAATTAGAAATTGCTCAATTTTGAGAGCTGCATTCCATGAAAAGAGGCAAAATAAATAATAAAAGTATATTGCTTCATGTTTTTAGTTATACTTTCATCTTATTAAAAATAATCGCCTAGATTACGAGTTGTGCATTAGGGTAAAAAAGCAGCATTAAGAGGTCCTAACGCTGCTTTTTTACTACCGCTACTATTAAGAGTCTGGAAGGTTTAGGGTCACCGCACACTTCTTTAGCCTTACCGCAAAACGACTTACGTAAACTTCGTAAAGTCTTTTTTCTATGGGACTTCCATAGCGCTGATATTACGAGTCTGTCCTGGGAGGCCAAAAAGTGAGCGGTACACCCTACCCTGTCAAGAATCCTAAAGCATTTAAAAGTCAGTAGTTAAGAGTTTTATGGTACAACGCCGTAACATAAAACTCATAACTAAAGTGCTAAAAAGTACACTAACACCCATAAACTACCTATTAACCCCTAAACTGAGGCCCTCCCGCATCGCAAACACTATAATAAAAATGTTAACCCTAATCTGCCCGCACCGGACAACCGCCGCCACCTACATTATAAGTATTAACCCCTAATCTGCTGCCCCCAACATCGCCGACAGCTACATACTATTTATTAACCCCTAATCTGCCGCCCCCCAATGTCGCAGCAAACCTACCTACATTTATTAACCCCCCTAATCTGCCCACCCCCAACGTCGCCCGCCACTATATTAAAGTTATTAACTCCTAAAGTCTAACCCTAACACCCCCTAACAAATATAATTACAATAAATATAAATAAATATTACTATCATTAACTAAATTATTCCTATTTAAATCTAAATACTTACTTATAAAATAAACCCTAAGCTAGCTACAATATAACTAATAGTTACATTGTAGCTAGCTTAGGGTTTATTTTTATTTTACAGGCAAGTTTGTATTTATTTTAACTAGGTAGAATAGTTATTAAATAAGTATTAACTATTTAAAAACTACCAAGCAAAAATAAATACTAAAGTACCTGTAAAATAAAACCTAACCTAAGTTACAATAACACCTAACACTACACTATAATTAAATAAATTTAACTAAATTAAATACAATTACCTAAATTAAATTAAATTAGAAATTACAGATATTTAAACTAATTACAACTAATCTAATAGCCCTATCAAAATAAAAGAGCCCCCCTCAAAATAAAAAACCCTAGCCTAAACTAAACTACCAATAGCCACTTAAAAAGGGCCTTTTGCGGGGCATTGCCCCAAAGAAATCAGCTCTTTTACCTGTAAAAAAAAATACAAACAAACCCCCCAACAGTAAAACCCACTACCCACACAAACCAACCCCCCCAAATAATATACTAGCTAAAAATTAACTAAGCTCCCCAATGCCCTTAAAAGGTCATTGGGATGGGCATTGCCCTTAATAGGGCATTTAGCTCTTTTTCATACCAACCCTAATCTAAAAATAAAACCCACCCAATAAATCCTAAAAAAAACCTAACACTAACCCCCGAAGATCCACTTACAGTTTTTGAAGACCGGACATCCATCCTCAACAAAGCCAGGAGAAGTCTTCATCCAAACGGCAAGAAGATCTGAAGTTGCGGATCATTGACGTCATCCGGAGGTGCCAGATACACGAGCTGCAGCAGTAGCGAGAGCAGAAGAGGCAACAGAAGTGTAAGGCAACCTGTTTTTGAGCTAGAGTCATCGGATTGAGGAAAGAAGGGTCAAGGAAGTTAATAAACTACAGCCCTCTACAAGTCCCGACAGGATCTTAGCTTGTCCTCGGAGTGGTGAGTCGATCTATGAACCAGCATAATAACTGACTCGTATATCTTTGCAGTGTGCCCGCATACTCTCTGTATCCACTTCTCCCATGGTAAAAGTTTTATATATCTATGGAAGGCTGGAATCTTATTGGGCTATTTTGAAATATTAATACATATAGAGTGATTCTATACATTTTGCTCTATTGACTTTTATGTCTTCCTAACCTTGAGACACTCTTGTTGGTCTCTCATCGATTCAATTGGTTTGTTCACTAAGTAAGATCGGACATTACATTCACATATATATATATTGCAGCATCAAGTAGCACTAATATGGAGACATCCTTTGAATACAAGAACTTTTTCTCATAATCAGCTGTTGACGATAAGGATTTGGCAGGTCTAGAACTTGATGAATTCTTTTCTATGGACACTACTAATACAAAGTTGAGTGATTTATTTTGTAATATGGAATTGCTCACGCTTAAAAGAACTGAGGTTAAAGCTAGATACATGGATTATGAATAAATATATTTCTTTAAAGTATGATTCCTAGGGGTTTGAGAGTGAAGAAATTCCCCACATTTGAAATCAGTGATAGTGATTTTGTAAAGAAGTGGAATAGAGTAACTATCTGAATGTTCTATTAAGCTCATGGTTATGCTAGTTAAATACAAGGCAGATTGCTAGGTATCAGTGAGGGAGGATATTGTATCCCTACAACAAGAGCTTAATAAACATCAGACAATTAAAGAATATGTTGAATATGACAAACTCTTACAGAAAAAAGAGATTATACAAACTAAACACATAAAATTCCCGAGAGACCAAAAATGATTACACCACAGGTCAGGTCTTTATATGGCATTAATATCATAGACATAGGCAATACAAACTGTGGCGGATGAAGATGGTTTATAATCATGGGGAATATGTCTACACAGGATTCAATCGCAGAAGGAGGAGAGGAATAATAGGGGGAATATAAGAGTAATCTTATAAAGGTACAGACAATGAAACTACGATGAGGAATCCCTCTCAAACTTCTCCACCTCCTGCGATGAGGGTTCTAATTCGGAGGAGAAGGCACTATAGCCAGAGATGTAACCGATAATAGATAGCTCTTAAGGCCAAGCCCCTCCGTAGTAGCAATTACCCTGTAGTTACCAATACATAGTCCTGTCACAGCAGGGGGCAATTCCTAAAAATACCAAGAATAAGAATGTAGTTAAAATCATTCAAGATCAAACAAGGACTACTGGCCCATTGCTTACTAATTCCCCAGGAGACCCCAAATACTAATACCCAGATGGCACCAGTTTTTCGTCGTGGCCATGAAGGTCAAGGGGAGGGTTGGGACAAACAATGTAATGGGCACCAGAGCCAGGAACAGATACACAGTCAGAGAACCAACAACACAATGAGAGAGAACAAACATTGTGATAAATATCCTCTTCCTACACATTAATGAACATGAATTGAAGGGTACTTAACTTGGGTTTAGGGACATCTTCCAAACGATCCTGACATTAATAAATTTTGTCAGAAACTTAACCCAATGTAGACATTTTTTTAATACAGACAGTAGATCCACTGAAGAAAGTGGTATTAACGATAATGATAATTTGATCACTATAGATAATACTAATACAATGTTCTTATTCTCAGATATGCAAGATTTGGCTGCATGTGTATAGAAAGTGACCAAACACTACTAGGGGACTTAACACCGAGAAATGGGCATGAAGTGTAAATCTAGATATTTACCCAGTACAATGTAAAGGTAAGTCCCTAGAGAACTTTCAACAAAGAGTTATGGACAAAACTCTTCACAAAAGATGTTATACAGCTAACTCAGGCCACCCCTAATCTATCCAGAAAGGAAATGGAAGCTATAGCTTCACTAGCAGAAGAACCTATCAATTGTTCTTAAACAATCAGATAAGGGTGGGAGTATAGTAGTGATGGACAGGGAGCTCTATACTAACGAGGCCATACAGACAATTGAGTGATAGTAACTCATATTTTCACTACATACAGATCCTACTAACAGATTTCAACTTAGCCTCAGATCACTCCTAGACGATTGGGTTATTTATGGGGGTCATAGATAGGAAGACATTCGAATACCTTTTAGTCAAGGATCCTATCTTAACCTATTTTTTACCATGTGCCCCAAAAGTCCACAAGGGCTTGGATGATATTAAGGGGGAGACCTATTGTGGCGGGCATTGGCTCACTCTCTGAACATTTGTCAGAGTGGGTAGATAATATATTGGCAGCCGCTGGTCTTATCCCTACCAAGCTATCTCAAGGACATATCTCATATATTGATTCTAGTGGAGAAAATACAGGTAGAGGGAGGAATATGAGTTGGGCTACGGTCAAACGTTGCCGATTTATATACCTCCATTCCCCAATACTCATGGGATAACAGCAGTCCACTTCTTTTTGGACCTCATGACAGATTACAATGATGAGACCAAGGACTTCATATTGAGGTCATACAGTTCCTACTGAAACACAACTACTTTCCTGTGAGGGGGGTTTGCTACCTCCAGAAGAGGGGTACAGTTATGGGAGCAGAATTTTGCCCCGTCGTACGCCAACCTGTTTATGCATTTGCTGGAATATACCTTTCTTCTGGGGGATAGCAACCCCTTCGCCTATGGGATCAAGTTTTACAAGAGATACATAGATTGATCTCATTTTTATCAGCGCGTTTTGATCAGAGGGAGGCAAAGAGATTTGTAGATTTATCTCAATACCTGTGTACCAGAGATTACGTTTACATTCAAATGGCACAGAACTTACATTAATTTCTTAGACATCAATTTATATTTGATTTCCAACATAAAAGAGTGGACACATGTCTATCAAAAAAACATTACAGACAACTCCTTATTACATGCCTCGAAAGCACACTCAAGCACGTATTTTGTGGAATTGAAAAGGTCAGTTTCTTAGAAACAGACGCTTTAGCTCAAGGGGATGATGCATTCAAGGCAGAATCTAAGGATTTGGCAAAATAGATTCAAACAGAGAGTGTAAGGATTCCACTCCATGTTTTATCATTCTCTCTCCTCATCACATGGTTTCCCTACCTTACCTGTACTTAAGTGATCACCTAACAACAAAACAGGTGCTTAGTTATTTCACTTAGTAGCTGTACCTTGCAGGTTTTCTTACTCCTGCTACTTCATATATGTTAAGCCTTTTGGATTATAAATAATTATCACCAGCAAACCGTCATACAGGATTTCTTTCAGACAAGTTTCTGTTCCTGCTACTTTCCGGTCAAACTAACTTATGTGCCTATTTGGACTCGCAATTTGTGTTTTGTACATATCGGACTAAAGCCGACAAGCTGCTGCAGCTTCTCTCAGCTTTCTGCTCTCACTGCATACAAAGCCGCTAACAACAAGCTGTGTTCTACTCTGGGGAACCCTCAATAAAATGAACTGCAGTCTTTCTCTCTCGGTGCTGCCAGGTACCTGTGTGGTTTACAAGAGTACGTATAAGGGACTTCCACATTTGAGATTATGACTTACGGCTCCGGACCTAAGGCGATAACTTACTGGACATTTACGGGGCTCCTCCCCCATCCTACAGCTGACTCCAAGCCAAAGCCGCTTATACTTGTACATCTCCACTGTGCGGCTAAGTTACAATTAAGTCTGCTACTAAGTAAAGGGTTATTGTACATGCTGAATTGAAATTTCAGCTGAAACGAATACTCCTCCTATACTATTGAAGCAGCAAAGCACATCTAGCCTGATTTGGTGAGCTTGCAGGTTGATGAATCTTAACTACCCCTTACTTATATATACTTGCATAACAGTTTCTATGGGGAGAACCTATGCACTCATACTGAATAACACCATTAACCCCATTCTGTGCTACATAAACAGTTTTGGGAATACAGTGTTAAGAGGGAACTTTTGCTATCTCTATGCTAACAGCATCCTACTAAAATTATTACTTTTCACCTAAGGCTACTCGGTCTATGCTGATAATAGCCCTTCTGTCTTGGTGAATACAACATTTCCATTTCTTCATCTGCAGGTGTGATCCATCCTACAAAGTTGTCACAGACTCTTACAAGAGCCCATTAGTAATGGATCACGCAGACCTTCCTAGTATTGTTTACAATCTCACTCAATGGTGGATGAGCTCAGCCAGGGTCTTAGGGACTTAAAGGTTGAAAATGAGACCTTAAGGAAGGTTATAAAAGATACGGTCTCTAGCAAACTACATAGCCGGGCAATCTACAGCTGAACCTTAAATAGCACCTCTGATTTATTCATAGCGAACAGACACCTATATCGCCAATATAGAAATGCATGTCTCCTTACTTTCAACTTGAAACCCATCACGTATCCAAATGACAGGATCAAGGTTCTTACTATGATCACTTACTTGCGTGGTGAACCCCGCGTTTGGGCCGACACCCTATATGAGTCTAATAGCCCTATACTATCTTCCTCTGCAGTCCTTCCTTGCTGTTATGGACTCAGATTCCAACCTACAACTCACCGCTGAAAATAGAATGAGAAAATTGAAACAAGGTAACCGTCCTGTCGAAACCTATATAACAGAGTTCAAACAACATGCAATAGATTCCCAATGAAACGCTATTGCCTTGAAGAATCAATTCTGGTTAGTCTCTCGGATCCGGTGAAAGATGAGCTTGCCCGTACCGATCTCCCAGAGACCCTGGAAGCCCTTATGAGACTTGCTATGCACATCGATAGGAGACTAAGGGAGAGAAAGTCTGAACGCCAGTATGGTGATTCCTCATATAAAAAACCTGCCCATCCATACAGGTTACACTACCTCCACATTCATCCTCTAGCAGCCCTGAGCCATGGATATAGGTTTTATTTGTGGCCCCTTTGTCTTCTGAAGAAAGGTTTAGAAGAAAATCTAAAGGCCTCTGTATGTATTGCGGATCTGTAGCTCACTCTGTCTGAGAGTGCCCATCCCTACGCAAGAACAAAAACCGTAAGTCATTCTCAAACTTGACTCTTTGATTGTGCTTGATAAACCTGTTCACTGCATTCTTCCCCTCTCTTTACAGTGGGACTGCAAACACCTGAAGAGAGAGTCCATAATTGACACAGGGGCACAAGGAAATTATATTGATGCAACTATTGTATTAAACAATAAAATTCCAATCATTAAAAGATTGTCTCCTGTTTCTATTCGAGTTGTGGATGGCTCTGAAATGTCTTCAGGACCTATCATGCATCACACCATTCCCATCTCTTGTAACTACCCTCAATTCTCATCAAGAATACATCACCTTCGACGTTATCACGTCACCACTATTCCCCATCGTTTTAGGGTTACAATGTCTTCATTTACATGAACCGGTGATTACTTGGAGTTCATTGGACATCACATTTGATTCACCATACTGCCGACAAACTTGTTTACGACACACTGCTTTATTGCAGTTGACCAAACAAGCTCACATACCAGAAGTACACAAAAATATTTTACAGAAAGTCTTTAGTAAAATGGAGGCAGATAGCTTACCGCCAACACAATCCTATGACTGCCCTATAGACCTGAAACCCGGCACGACACCTCCTTATGGCCATCTTTATCCTCTGTGTTAACCGGAGCTCTGACCATCTAAAGTCTACCTCGATGAAAACTTAAAAAAGGTTTTATTTGTCCCCTCAGGTCTCACCAGCCACGGCTGGATTTTTCTTTGTTAGAAACAAAGACAACTCTCTCCGTCCTATCATTGATTCAGGAGAACTGAACAAAAGTAACCATAAAAAACAGGTATCCTTTATGCAAAAATATCACTAACTCGATCTCAAGAGGGCCTACATTCTTGTTCATATCAGAGAAGGGGGACGAGTGGCTAAACGCTTTTCGAACCCGGTACGGCCTTTTTCAATATCTTGTTATGCCTTCGGACTGACCAATGCTCCCGCCACATTCCAATATTTCAATAATGATGTCTTCCATGACCTGCTGGATACCTTTGTTGGTTGTGTACCTTGATGACATCTAGTCTACTCTCACACACTAGAGGATCATGTGAAGCATGTGAGTTGCGTGCTCTCGAGACTCCAAGTCCACAGGCTATATGCAAGTTCGAGAAGTGTGTGTTTCATACGATTGAAATAGACTTCCTTGGATATTCAAGCGGTCCCAAAGGCAATACAAATGCAAGAAAACAATGTAGATTCTGGTAAGAAACTGGCCACAACCCCACGAATAGGAAAGAGTTATGTTTCCTTGGTTTTAGCAATTATTATAGAAAGTTTATCAAAAACTTCTCCCACAAAACCAAACCTCTTACCAGCCTTACCAGCACCTGCATACTTTCGTTGAATAAATCCGCTGACGATGCTTTCAACATCCTTAAAAGCTCATTCCCTCAGCACCTATTTTACAATTTTCCAGATCCTACCCTTCCAGTTCATTCTAGAAGTAGACTCTTCGGATACGCCCTTGGGCTATTATCTCTCAGAGAAAGAGCTTAACACAACCTCTTCATCTGGTGGCTTTTTACTCCAAACTACTATCTCCAGCTGAGATGAATGACTCCATCGAGAAAAAGAGCTACTAGCTATTAAACATGCAATTGGGAGACATTTATTGGAAGGCACTATACAACCATTCATCATTTACACTGACCATCGCAACCTAGAATTTCTTGAAAGGGATAAAACACTTTCCAGTAGAACAAGTTAGATGAAGCTAATACTTCAGTAGATTCAATTACCTGATTGTATACAGGCCTGGTTCTAAAAAACGGTAAAGCCGACGCTCTTTCTTAGAAAGATCCCAGAGACCACCAAATACCCAAGAATCTACTTCAATTATACCAGCGGGACAAGTTCGTGGGACTGGATGCCCGCTTTTCAAGATACAACTCCGTACAGCTCTACAATCGGATAACCAGATTCCCCACAACATCTTATGCTTAAGGACAACTCTACTATTATGGCACCAAATCTATAATGTTCCTGAAAATCTCAGGGACTGAATTGATCGAACAACTTCATGATCCCACTACTGGGTCACCCGGTATCAAGAGGACCAAGGATCTACTAACTAGAAACTATTGGTGGCCAAACATGGAAGATACAATCAGTAGATACATCCAAGCTTGTACCATCTGCATTACCGTCCAAAAAGGATAGAAATATCCACGAAAGACCATGGGTTCATATTGGCAGGACTTCATGTTGAACCTCCCTTTGAGTTCTGGAAATAACACCATATTGGTTGTTACAAGACATCCTAAACAAAAATGTTCATCCTGTTCCATAAAGTACCCACTTCCAGCGAAACTGCTCTACTATTTCCTAAAATCCATTGTACGCTTTCATGGACTCCCTAACATCATAACAACTGACAGGGGTACACAATTTACCTCGAAGTTCTGGAAATGTCTCTCTCATCATCTACAAATTGATCATCGTTTTTAATTACAGCCTTCACCGCCAGTACCAATATGGTCAGACCGAAAAGGTGTAAACCAATGGGCGGAGCAGTATCTCCGCTGTTACTGATCATACCCAACAATCGGACTGGGCTCAATTTTTATAAATTGGCCAGAATTCGCATATAACCAAATCAGGAAACAGATCAACCACCTCTCTCCCATTTTTCGCCAATTATGCATATCACCCTAGTTTCTCTTTACGAGACACGAAAACTCCAAACTCTCCATCAGTTGATGACCTTCTACAATCAATAGCGGAGAACTTCCACTTCTTACGTGCGAATATCCAAAATGCACAAGCCATACAGAAAAAATATTACGATTTACATAGAAGACCTTCTCCATTATACGCAGTAGGCGATAAAGTCTGGCTTTCGACAAAAAACATCAAGATACCTGTTCCTTGTAAGAAATTAGCAGGTTTGTTCATTGGTCCATTTACCATCACTCATGTCATCAACTCCAATGCAGTCACACTTGAACTTCCCCCTTCGCTACCCATTCATCCTACCTTCCATGTCTCACTCCTTAAACCAGCTACACCTTCTTCAACCTCGAAAACCATCCTCCAACCTGACCCAGTACCTCTTGACAATGACTCCTTTGAGGTACAAGAACTTCTAGACTCCATACTCTGCAATGGTGAATTGCAATATTTGGTCAGATGGAAAGGCTACTCACCGATGATGACAGTTGGGAACCTTATACCCACATTAATGCCCCTAGACTACTTTTCCGTTTCCATAGGCGATACCCCCATAGACCTAAGCATCAAGCCGAGGATCTGCTTCCTTGAAGGGGGCATCTGTAAGGATTCCACTCCATGTTTTACTATTCTCTCTCCTCATCACATTCATGGTTTCCCTACCTTACCTGTACTTAAGTGATCACCTGACAACAAACAGGTGCTTAGTTATTTCACTTAGTAGCTGTACCTCGTTCTTCATATATGTTAAGCCTTTTGGATTATAAATAATTATCACCAGCAACCTGTCATACAGGATTTCTTTCAGACAAGCTGTTCCTGCTACTTTCTGCTCAAACTAACTTATGTGCCTATTTGGACTCACAATTTGTGTTTTGTACATATCGGACTAAAGCCGACAAGCTGCTGCAGCTTCTCTCGGCTGTCTGCTCTCACTGCATACAAAGCCGCTAACAACAAGCTGTGTTCTACTTCTGGGGAACCCTCAAATAAAATGAACTGCAGTCTTTCTCATACGGTGCTGCCAGGTACCTGTGTGGTTTACCAAGAGTACGCATAAGGGACTTCCACATTTGAGAATATTACTTACGGCTCCGGACCTAAGCTGATAACTTACGGGACATTTACCGGGCTCCTCCCCCATCCTACAGCTGACTCCAAGCCAAAGCCGCTTACGCTTGTACATCTCCACTGTGCGGCTAAGTTACAATTAAGTCTGCTACTAAGTAAAGGGTCATTGTACATGCTGGAATAGAATTTCAGCTGAAACGAACACTCCTCCTATACTATTGAAGTAACAAAGCACATCTAGCCTGATTTGGTGAGCTTGCAGGTTGAGACAGGAATCTTAACTACCCCTTACTTATATTACTTGCGTATCAGTTTCTATGACAAGGGGAAACCTATGCACTCATACTGAATAACACCATTAACCCCATTCTGTGCTACATAAACAGTTTTGGGGAATACAGTGTTAAGAGGGAACTTTTGCTGTCTCTACGCTAACAGCATCCTAACTAAAATTATTATTTTTCACCTAAGGCTACTCAGTCTATGCTGATAAATAGCCCTTCTGTCTTGGTGATACAAAATTTCCATTTCTTCATCTGCAGTTGTGATCCATCCTACAAAGTTGTCACAGACTCTTACAGAGAGGATATCCCAATAATTTAATAAACAATACCCTAGAGGAGGTAAAACAACAGAAATGGGAAAACCTTTTAAACAGAGTAAGAAAGAACAAGGAACAGAACAATTAAGCAATTAGGAAATCTACTTTTCTTACCAAATTTTCTTCACAATACTTTTAGGTGTGTAAGATTATTAAGAAATATTTGCCCATTCTATACAGGGATGATCTACTTAAAGATTGTATTAAACAGGGATGTAAATTTGTGTGCTCTAGGAATCTTACTCTTGGTAATATGGTATCCCCTAGACAACTGAGAGCCCCTAGGAGCAATAGCTCATGGGCTTACCCATAATGTGTACCTATAGATGTGGAAAGAAATGAACAGATCAAAGTGGGTCCAAACTTTATGTCATAGACTCGATCAGGTCAGAGCTTTCACACAAAGAGTTGTATTAAGAGTTCTTCGACATTTTGGTGGGTATACCTTATTGAATGCTCGGTCCATTCCAAACAGTATATAGGGATGACCACTCGAGATGGTCCGTACCATGTATGCGCGAGCATCTTGGATATACCTCAAATGTCAAGAGATGCTCAGAATTGTCACGTCACTTTATAGACAATCATAAAGGGAAGTATTGTTCACTCTAAAATGGAATGCTATAGAACTTCTTAGGAGTCCACCCAGAGGCGGAGACAAGTGGTCCATTCTAACCATACAGGAAGTATATTGGTTCAATAAGCTGGGTACTTTGACTCCAGCTGCTTTAACTCAGCAAATGACATTTTCAATTTTTGGGAATGAATCTTGGGTTTCCCCTATTCCCCTAATAGCTTTATTTAGAGATTATTAAACATAGGTGAATCGTGTAGATTTTTTGATAGGCTTGTATATTATAATCTAATATAATGTAGCTATTGATTATAACATATGACAAGTGATCACAAACCTGCTCTCTCTTACCAAAATGTACTATAAGTTCACGCATATCCTTAAAAATCTAACATCTGCTTCCCTTTTTAATACACAGCAAGTAACTGTTTATGCATATATAAAAATATATATTGACCTGGTTATAGAGACTATACAGTAGCTCTCAGCTGTGGGCTATCCTAATGTATAATGTAAAGGGTAGTAATCCACCTGTTAGAGCATAGAAATAACCAGTGCATACAATATTGATATATAGCTGACATGAAAAGGTACTATGCTCAGATAATTAAAGTTTACTGAAGTGGAAATAGAGTACTTATGATTTATCATACCAAGGGTTAATATACATATGAGAAAATTGAATTAATTAATCAATAAAGAGGAGGTTTTTTTACTCAGTATTCAATCACGAGTATCAAGTATATTGGGTGTTTTTTAATTAACCAATCATGGTATAGTTGGTCCTTTAAGATTTGTGTAGCTCTGTAACATCACATAGGAGTCTATGATTATGGGCGAATTAATGCCGAAATGCGTAAGACTGTGGGATCTTACTTGCTACCCGGTAGGCATATTTTGGATGCGACTCTGCTGTTTACTTTATCCTTTTGCATCTAATAAAGATTGAACATTCGTTTTTTATAAAAGTTCCAAGGTCTTTGTTCTTTTTGGAAACCTGTTTACCTACTTCTTAATTACCCTTTCTGGGCAGACCAGAAATGATGGGGTTCTCTGCAGGCATCCGCTGCTTAATAAATCGACCTCCTTAGTGTCTATAAAACAATGAGAGCTGCCATGTTGTAACGGTGGGCAATTAGGGTGGGCAATTAGGGACTGTAATAAATATGCCACTAGAGTGTGCAGGCCCATGTGGAATATAACAGGGATTCTGCACTTTCATTTCTAACAGGAACTGAAAAGTTCACAATTTCAGAATGGAATTACAGGAAAAGGGCACAAAATAAATAATGAAAGTATATTGCAAAGTTTTATATATATATATATATATATATATATATATATATATATATATAATATATATATATATATGATTTATAATTGTATATTACCATCGCAAAGTGTTTAATGTCCCTTTAACTTGGGGGTGAAAGCTCACATGAGTGGGCATGCATCACAGGGCTCATATGCTGCTCTCGCATTTTATAAATGGTGCTCAGCTAGTCTAAATATAGCAACAAAAAAACAAACTTCATAAAATATAACAATATCAGACCCCAAATTTGAATATTTAAGTCATTAGTATAAATAATTATTCTATACTTTTGAGATGATAGGCTGAAATGTAGTATTTTTATTTTTTTTCAATTATCAACCAAAAGACAAGAAATATATAGGGAGTGCAGAATTATTAGGCAAGTTGTATTTTTGAGGATTAATTTTATTATTGAACAACAACCATATTCTCAATGAACCCAAAAAACTCATTAATATCAAAAGCTGAATAGTTTTGGAAGTAGTTTTTAGTTTGTTTTTAGTTATAGCTATTTTAGGGGGATATCTGTGTGTGCAGGTGACTATTACTGTGCATAATTATTAGGGCAACTTATCAAAAAACAAATATATACCCATTTCAATATTTATTTTTACCAGTGAAACCAATATAACATCTCAACATTCACAAATATACATTTCTGACATTCAAAAACAAAACAAAAACAAATCAGTGACCAATATAGCCACCTTTCTTTGCAAGGACACTCATAAGCTCCTCCATCCATGGATTCTGTCAGTTGTTTGATCTGTTCACCATCAACATTGCGTGCAGCAGCAACCACAGCCTCCCAGACCACTGTTCAGAGAGGGTGTACTGTTTTCCCTCCTTGTAAATCTCACATTTGATGATGGACCACAGGTTTCTCAATGGGGTTCAGATCAGGTGAACAAGGGAGGGGCCATTTCAGTTAGATTTTCTTCTTTTATACCCTTTCTTGCCAGCCACGCTGTGGAGTACTTGGACGCGTGTGATGGAGCATTGTCCTGCATGAAAATCATGTTTTTCTTGAAGGATGCAGACTTCTTCCTGTACCACTGCTTGAAGAAGGTGTCTTCCAGAAACTGGCAGTAGGACTGGGAGTTGAGCTTGACTCCATCCTCAACCCGAAAAGGCCCCACAAGCTCATCTTTGATGATACCAGCCCAAACCAGTACTCCACCTCCACCTTGCTGGCGTCTGATTCGGACTGGAGCTCTCTGCCCTTTACCAATCCAGCCACTGGCCCATCCATCTGGCCCATCAAGACTCACTCTCATTTCATCAGTCCATAAAACCTTAGAAAAATCAGTCTTGAGATATTTCTTGTCCCAGTCTTGACGTTTCAGCTTGTGTGTCTTGTTCAGTGGTGGTCGTCTTTCAGCCTTTCTTACCTTGGCCATGTCTCTGAGTATTGCACACCTTGTGCTTTTGGGCACTCCAGTGATGTTGCAGGCTCTGAAATATGGCCAAACTGGTGGGCAAGATGGCAACTTGGGCAGCTGCACGCTTGACTTTTCCTCAGTTCATGGGCATGTTATTTTGCGCCTTGGTTTTTCCACACGCTTCTTGCGACCCTGTTGACAATTTTGAATGAAACGCTTGATTGTTCGAAGGATCACGCTTCAGAAGCTTTGCAATTTTAAGAGTGCTGCATCCCTCTGCAAGATATCTCACTATTTTTGACTTTTCAGAGCCTGTCAAGGTCCTTCTTTTGACCCATTTTGCCAAAGGAAAGGAAGTTGCCTAATAATTTATGCACACCTGATATAGGGTGTTGATTCATTAGACCACACCCCTTCTCATTACAGAGATGACCACATCACCTAATATGCTTAATTGGTAGTAGGGCTTTCGAGCCTATACAGCTTGGAGTAAGACAACATACATAAAGAGGATGATGTGGTCAAAATACTCATTTCCTAATAATTCTGCACTCCCTGTAAACATGGGGAGCGAGTCACATATGTTGCGTATTTTTCAGCGCAACTGTTGAAACCCACGTCGCCTGTAAGTTCACCTCGCACATCTAGTGAATCACATAACACACAGTGCCATATGATAAACTGTCGTAAGTAGGAAAAACTGACAAGTTCAGAAATGTGCGCAACTACACATTCTTGGTGTCGCCAGTAACTTACGCCATTATATTGCACACATAGTTGAAAATAAAGAGTCATTTTTTTTTGTAATTTAAATACACATGTAAAAATCAAAACCGAAAGAAATTAATAAATCAACACGTCAAAACGCTGTTCTAAAGCCCCTATATAAACCATGCATAACTACTATATTTTTTGTGTATTTGGATTGTTCTTTTAGCTACAACACACCGGCCCAGGAGTGGAGGTTTTAGAGAGTGAGAGATAGAGAGAGAGCAAAGAGAGAGAGGAGCAAACACTAACGTTAGTTATTTTATTGAAGAGTAGTAGGACACTTACACATATTTGTGCATGTTGCACACATTGTATACATACATTTACACATGACAAGGCTACAAACAAGCACCCTCTGTTGCAAACCGTCACAACCTTCAGCCATGCCACCACCACCAACATTGTTCCTTCAACCATATGTGCCAACAGGGACAGTGGGCCTCCCAGGTAGGAGCATGGGTGGCTGGCTGCAATGCAAGACCCTGAAGAGATGCCACCAACATTTCATATGACCCATTGCGAACAGTCATTGCCCGATGATTATTCCACTTTGGATTTGAGGGGGAGCCAATATGGGCACAAAGGGTCCATGTATATACCCCCCCACTACTACAATCACAGGCACAAGGCATTGACATCAATTATTCAGTGACACTGTTAGAGGATAGGGCTATTGAAGAGGCAGGGTGGTCGCACATTTGTCCACAAGGGGACTTTGAAGCATCTCACAGACCTCCACCATCTGCATCATTAGGGTCGACCTCCCCATTTGTAGCATCTTGGTGACCTCCCCCATCTGCAGATCTTGAAACCTCCCCCATCTGCAGCATCTTGGCAACCTCCCCCATCTGCAGCATCTTGGCGACCTTCTCCATCTGCAGCTTTAGGCCAAGAACCACCATCTGCATAAGCAGGTCAGACCTCCACCAACTGCATCAGCAGAATTTCCACCTCCACCAGCATTATCACCTTAATGACAAGTGACGTACCAGGTACGTCCTGCAAAAACTTGCAGTTAGTGACAATGGACGTACCTGGTACGTCACTTGTCTAAGAGAGTGCTGGAAGCGATCGCAATCGCTTCCAGCCAGCTCTCAGGGTATTGCAGTGATGCCTCGATATTGAGGCATCCTGCAATACCCTTTAGAAAGCATCCGATGCAGAGAGAGCCACTCTGTGGCCCCTCTCTGCACCGGTAGCGATGCGGCCCGGTTCGTTGGTGGGTGGGAGCGCAACAGGGAGGCGGGTGGGCGGCCCATCGCTACCCGGCATCCGGCTCCTGTTAGTGCAATGTGCACAGCCGGGTGCCGGGAGCGTGCGGGGGCGCGCAATGCGCGTGCGCGCGCGGGGTGCGCGTGCGCGCGATTACCTACCCACACTGACACCAATGAGTGGGAAGAGGGGGAAAAATTTAAATATATATCGGATCTGGGAGGGGGAGGGGGTTGGGGTATTTGTGGGGGGCTGCTACAACACTACAGAAAAAATTAAAATGGTATTAAAAGATAATAAAAAAAAACACTTTTTTGGGGGGCAAATTGGGTACTGGCAGACAGCTGCCAGTACCCAAGATGGCGGGCAATTAGGTAGGGGAGAGGGTTAGAGAGCTGGGGGGGGGGGATCATGGAGGTTGGGGGCTAAGGCAGGAGTCCATCACAGCTAAAACATATTTTTTTTTTTTATTAAAAAAAGAAAAACTCCTTTTATTTAGTACTGGCAGACTTTCTGCCAGTACTTAAGATGGGAGGGGACAATTGTGGGGTGGGGGAGGGAAGAGAACTGTTTGGGAGGGATCAGGGGGTGGGAGGTGTCAGGTGGGAGGCTGATCTCTACCCTAAAGCTAAAATTAAACCCTGCAAGCTCCCTACAAGCTACCTAATTATTAACCACTTAACTGCTGGCATAATTTACGTGTGGTGCGCAGCAGCATTTAGCGGCCTTCTACTTACCAAAAAGCAACCCCAAAGCCATATAAGTCTGCTATTTCTGAACAAAGGGGATCCCAAAGAAGCATTCAACAACCATTTGTGCCTTAATTGCAGAAGCTGTTTGTAAATAATTTCAGTGGGAAACCTAAAGTTTGTGACAAAATTTGTGAAAAAGTGAACTTTTTTTTTTATTTGATGACATTTGGCGGTGAAATGGTGGCATGAAATATACCAAAATGGGCCTAGATCAATACTTTGGGTTGTCTTCTAAAAAAAAATATATACATGTCAAGGGATATTCAGGTATTCCTGACAGATATCAGGGTTCCAATGTAACTAGCGCTAATTTTGAAAAAAAGTTGTTTGGAAATAGCAAAGTGCTACTTGTATTTATGGCCCTATAACTTGCAAAAAAAGTAAAGAACATGTAAACATTGGGTATTTCTAAACTCAGGACAAAATTTAGAAACTATTTAGCATAGGTGTTTTTTGGTGATTGTAGATGTGTAACAGATTTTGGGGGTCAAAGTTAGAAAAAGTGTGTTTTTTTTCAATTTTTTCCTCATATTTTTTTTTTTTTTATAGGAAATTATAAGATATGATGAAAATAATGGTATCCTTAGAAAGTCCATTTAATGGCGAGAAAAACGGTATATAATATGTGTGGGTACAGTAAATGAGTAAGAGGGAAATTACAGCTAAACACAAACACTGCAGAAATGTAAAAATAGCCATTGTCATTAAGGGTAAGAAAATTGAAAAATGGTCCGGTCATTAAGGGGTTAAAAGAAAAATTTCCACCTCACCAGAGAAGGATTTCCACCTCCACCAGAAGAAGAAATTCATCCTCTACCAGAAGAAGAAATTCAGCCTACACCAGCAGGTCATCAGCAGAATTTCATCCTCCACCAGCAGCAGCATGTCCACCAGCATCACCTGTCTCTGATCTCCTGGCCCTCCACCACCTGCCAACCCTATTGCTCACCCATCTTTGTATGTATGAAGGCTTCCCTGTATTCTGAATACATGAAGAAGCTACTCAGAAACACAGAGAGGGTTCCACAGACAGAGCCTAGAGCTTGAAGAGAGACAAGGCATCATCATTCAGTGCAGCTGTGGGCCATCTATCACAGATAGTGAGATGGCAGGTGGATATGCACCTGCAGGGTGGACAATAGACTCAGATATCTGAATTAGTTTTGGGGTGTATTAGTGGTACACATTGCACAACAGCAAGACACAACCTCAAGTGTATCAATCTGGAACCAGTACACCAGCCCCAACAACCTGCATCTTCGGGAGAAATGAGCACCTCAACTACCACATCCAAAAACCTTGTAAAGAATAATAAGTGAATTTCACCATAACCATTGTCCTTTGTTATTATTATGTGAATGTCATATACATCCATGTGATGGGTGTTAGAGTTACAATAATATTGTATAAACATGATGATATGACCTGTGGTGTAATATTATCATCTGTATGCAATATTATTTTACTCAAACTCATATCAAATAGATGTGCATCAAGGGCACGGATTGTAATATTCACTTAGAATATGTAATCCATGTATCACACCCAAAAATAGTTTACAAAGTGGGTACATATAATTCAGGTTTATTTACAAGATCAGGCAACATGGGATGTTGCATCTGTTTTGTATCCGGTCATGACCACAGGATATTTTCTTGTCACCTAAACATAAATAACACAATGAGACTTATGCAGGAATTAGGGGGGTTAAAAGAAGATGGTGGGATGTTGTTGATTCACTTACATGGAATGGGAATCCTCAGTAGGGAATCCAGCAATACATAGAATATACACATACAATGGTAGGTGAGGTACTGTCATACATCATTATACATGTAACCTATACGGATTAGTGGCCTAGGAATATGTCAATTACATCTGAAGTACTTCTCTGATAATGTTGTCCCATACTTGGTTACCACCTCAGTGTCCCCCTGTCCACACCCTGAGGTACAGGCACCACATCATGTTTCTGCAGCTCAATGTCCTCCAATAGATGTGGGTCCACAGCAAGGTGTGTAGAATACGATGGAGCACACTTTTGTGGGGTTATATTGTAAAGCTCCACTTGTCCATATCCAGACATCTGAATCTGGTTTTGAGTAGGGCCAAAGCCTCCTTTCAATTACATTACGGGACTGAATGTGGGACTCCTGGGTACCTGATCTGGGCCTCTGTAATGGGGCGGGCAAATGGGGTTAGATCCATGGTCTACAGTCATATCCACATCACCTGTTATGTGACATAGATATTATGATCGAATACAGGTTCCTAGTGTGCTTAACAATAGTATGCATGGTAAATGATTAATTAAGTGAGTTCTACTAGGGCCTTGATAGCAGACATGTATAACGTATAGGTTATTCACTAAAGTGAGAATTTTCGAGGAATTCAAAGTGATTTTCAAACATTTTTGCAAAGAAAAAAATAAGAGAAGATTTTCAAAGCAATTCATTTTCCATTTAGATCTTTTGGCCTTATATTTGAAATTTATTTTTTATTTCCCTTTAAATACTCAGTTTAGTGAATACCCCAAAAAAAAGTTTTTTTGCTTTGAGAGACAAATTGGTTCTTTTACGAGTGATCACATCACAAAATGTCTAGGTGCATTTTCAACAGAAAAGTTCCTAAATAGGCCATTTTGTGTGTTAATTAAATATTATCAGGCAATAAACTGGAAAGTCCCCCAATAGACCTTTCTCACCTCTTAAGGTTACAGTTAAGTTCTTTGAATTAACCCTCTGTACAATGTGTAAGGGAAATGCTTATTTATATGTGTGGCATTAACCTATTGCAATCCAAATCCATCCTCATTACTGCTAAACCATCTGACTGCCAATTATATCTCAGCATGATGGGCATACTAGTCGTGATCGCTCAATCACTATATTGTCCTTTTAATATGTTAAAAGAATTGTTTTTGTTGTTTTTTAACAATATGCACATTTATTAATTTCAAAGCAATGTTTTCTGGTTTGATGTGATCTAAATCTGAAAACAAATCAAGACTACAGGTTTCTATTAGAAAGATCACTTCTTATACTTGATTTTAACAAATACTGAAACTTTAAAGCATGAAATAAGCTCCTTTGCAATATTGTATCTGCCAAGTAGAAGTTCAAACAATATTGTACGTTCGTGACTAGGTTTTTATAGTGGACACACCTTTGTGAGCGCAAAGACCAAACACATTCATGAAAGTGCCCTTTATACTGCTTGCTTCTGCATTCTTGAACTTCTAAATGTTATTGCGTTTTCCATGAATGTAAGTTCAATAATGTAGGCACAAGCACACCGAAATGCACTGTCAAGAAAGTGTTTGGACTATGAGATCATGAAGGTGCATTATCTCACGTTTCCTGTAGATGCTTTTAGTTGTACAGTATATAATGTACTTGACACATATATAATTGTAAATTAGCCTAACATATGTAAATGTGGGGCCTGGCTGTTGCTAAAGGACTATACAATAGCGAAGAATAGAGTTTTAATAAATCAATACCATGTATATTAATACACTTCTAAAATGTCGCCTGTGGCCATGTGCAATGTAATAAAATTATTCCAAATAGTCTTGGAATACTTGCAAAGATGTCCAAGAGCCTTGAGGTATTGAATTTGAAAACTGCTCTTGAAAGCTGTTGAAAAGTCTTTTAAAATGGTTGTGATCACTGAGAACTTTTTGGCCCAATATAAAAAATCTGAGCTTTTACCTGGGAGTCAAAATTGTGATTGCACTGCATTTGTATGAAATAGCTGAAAACACACTATTGTGATCACAATGAAGCTAAAAGTGGGAAACTGGTCTCTGAAAGGTGTTGAAAAGTCTCTTTGAAAATGGATTGTGATCATCAAGAACTTTTGGCCTCATATAAAAAATAGGGCTTTTATTGAAATAACCAAAAACACAATTGCAGGTATGAGAAATAACCAATAACACACTATTGTGATTGCATCAAAAAGAAAAGTGGCCTTTTGGGGAGAAAAAAAAGCCAAAAAGGCCTCAGCCGATAGATTAGTGATTGACACATATTTGTTTAGAACCCATAAAGTAAAACCAGTTTAAAGTAGACTAGAGCAGCTGTGCACTTCTGGTGAGCTAACTTAATACCAGCTAGATTTAGAGTTTTGTCGTAACGACCCGCGTAGCTAACGCTGGCTTTTTTCTGGCCGCACCTTTAAAATAACTCTGGTATGAGAGTCCACAGAATGGCTGCGTTTAGGCTCCAAAAAAGGAGCGTAGAGCATATTTAAACGCCACTGCAAACTCGCATACCAGAGTTGCTTACGGAAGCGGCCAGCTTCAAAAACGTGCTCGTGCACGATTCCCCCAAGAAAACAATGGGGCTGTTTTAGCTGAAAAAAAAACCTAACAACCTGCAAAAAAGCCGCGTTCAGCTCATAACGCAGCCCCATTGTTGTCTATGGGGAAACACTTCCTACGTCTGCACCTAACACTCTAACATGTACCCAGAGTCTAAACACCCCTAACCTTACACTTATTAACCCCTAATCTGCCGCCCCCACTATCGCTGACCCCTGCATATTATTATTAACCCCTAATCTGCCGCTCTGTAAACCGCCGCTACTTACATTATCCCTATGTACCCCTAATCTGCTGCCCCTAACACCGCCGACCCCTAAATTATATTTATTAACCCCTAATCTGCCCCCCACAACGTCGCCTCCACCTGCCTACACTTATTAACCCCTAATCTGCCGAGCGGACCGCACCGCTATTATAATAAAGTTATTAACCCTAATCCGCCTCACTAACCCTATAATAATAGTATTAACCCCTAATCTGCCCTCCCTAACGATCGCCGACACCTAACTTCAAACATTAACCCCTAATCTGCCGACTGGAGCTCACCGCTATTCTAATAAATGTATTAACCCCCTAAAGCTAAGTCTAACCCTAACACTAACACCCCCCTAAGTTAAATATAATTTAAATCTAACGAAATTAATTAACTCTTATTAAATAAATTATTCCTATTTAAAGCTAAAGACTTACCTGTAAAATAAATATAAATCCTAAAATAGCTACAATATAATTATAATTTATATTGTAGCTATATTAGGATTTATATTTATTTTACAGGTAACTTTGTATTTATTTTAACCAGGTACAATAGCTATTAAATAGTTAATAACTATTTAATAGCTAAAATAGTTAAAATAATTACAAATTTACCTGTAAAATAAAATCCTAACCTAAGTTACAATTAAACCTAACACTACACTATCAATAAATAAATTAAATAAAATACCTACAATTACACCTAACACTACACTATCAATAAATGAATTAAATACAATATCTACAAATACATACAATTAAATAAACTAACTAAAGTACAAAAAATAAAAAGAACTAAGTTACAAAAATAAAAAAATATTTACAAACATAAGAAAAATATTACAACAATTTTAAACTAATTACACCTACTCTAAGCCCCCTAATAAAATAACAAAGCCCCCCAAAATAAAAAAAATGCCCTACCCTATTCTAAATTACAAAAGTTCAAAGCTCTTGATAATAATTTATATTGTAGCTATATTAGGATTTTATTTTACAGGTAAGTATTTAGATTTAAATAGGAATAATTTGTTTAATAAGAGTTAATTAATTTCGTTAGATTTAAATTATATTTAATTTAGGGGGTGTTAGTGTAGGGTTAGACTTAGCTTTAGGGGTTAATACAGTTATTAGAATAGCGGTGAGCTCCAGTCGGCAGATTAGGGGTTATTGTTTGAAAGTTAGGTGTCGGGCGGATGTTAGGGAGGGGCAGATTAGGGGTTATACTTTTATTAGTAGGGTTAGTGAGGCAGATAGGGGTTAATAACTTTGATTATAGTCAGCGGGTGCGGTGGTCGCGCTCGGCAGATTAGGGGTTAATATGTGTAGGCAGGTGGAGGCGACATTGAGGGGGGCAGATTAGGGGTTAATAAATATAATATAGGGGTCGGCGGTGTTAGGGGCAGCAGATTAGGGGTACATAGGGATAACGTAGGTGGCGGTCGGCAGATTAGGGTTAATAAATATAATATAGGGGTCGGCGGTGTTAGGGGCAGCAGATTAGGGGTACATAGCTATAATGTAGCTGGCGGGCGGCGGTCGGTGTGGACGGCAGATTAGGGGTTAATAAGTGTAGGTAGCTGGCGGCGACGTTGTGGGGGGCAGATTAGGGGTTTAATAAATATAATATAGGGGTCGGCGGTGTTAGGGGCAGCAGAATTAGGGGTACATAGCTATAATTGTAGCTGGCGGCGGCGTGCGGATGGCAGATTAGGGGTTAATAAGTGTAGGTAGCTGGCCAGCAACGTTGTGGGGGGCAGATTAGGGGTTAATAAATATAATATAGGGGTCGGCGGTGTTAGGGGCAGCAGATTAGGGGGTACATAAGTATAACGTAGCTGGCGGTCGGCAGATTAGGGGTTAAAAAAATGTAATCGAGTGGCGGCGATGTGGGGGGGCCTCGGTTTAGGGGTACATAGGTAGTTTATGGGTGTTAGTGTACTTTAGGGCACAGTAGTTAAGAGCTTTATGAACCGGCATTAGCCCAGAAAGCTATTAACTCCTGACTTTTTTCTGCGGCTGGAGTTTTGTCGTTAGAATTCTAACGCTCACTTCAGCCACGAACTCTAAATACCGGAGTTAGAAAGATCCATTGAAAAGATAGGATACGCAATTGACGTAAGGAGATCTGCGGTATGGAAAAGTCGCGGCTGAAAAGTGAGCGTTAGACCCTTTTTTGAGTGACTCCAAATACCGGCGGTAGCCTAAAACCAGCGTTAGGAGCCTCTAACGCTGGTTTTCACGGCTACTGCCAAACTCCAAATCTAGGCCTTAATCTGCTGAGCCAATGACAATAGGCCATATTTGTGTAGCCACTAAAAATTAGTTAGCTATAAACAGTGTGTTGCTGTTCCTATGTCTACCTAAGTATATATTCAACAAAAGATACTAAGGCCTAGATTTGGAGTTTGGCGGTAGCCGTGAAAACCAGCGTTAGAGGCTCCTAACGCTGGATTTAGGCTACCGCCGGTAATTGGAGTCATTCAAAAACAGGGTCTAACGCTCACTTTTCAGCCGCGACTTTTCCATACCGCAGATCCCCTTACGTCAATTGCGTATCCTATCTTTTCAATGGGATCTTTCTAACTCCGGTATTTAGAGTCGTGGCTGAAGTGAGCGTTAGAAATCTAACGACAAAACTCCAGCCGCACAGAAAAAAGTCAGTAGTTAAGAGCTTTCTGGGCTAACGCCGGGTTATAAAGCTCTTAACTACTGTGCTCTAAAGTACACTAACACCCATAAACTACCTATGTACCCTTAAACCGAGGCCCCCCCACATCGCCGACACTCGATTACATTTTTTTAACCCCTAATCTGCCGACCGCCACCTACGTTATACTTATGTACCCCTAATCTGCTGCCCCCTAACACCGCCGACCCCTATATTATATTTATTAACCTCTAATCTGCCCCCCACAACGTCGCAGCAAGCTACCTACAATAATTAACCCCTAATCTGCCGACCGCAAAGAGCCGCCACCTACATTATAGCTATGTACCCCTAATCTGCTGCCCCTAACACCGCCGACCCCCTATATTATATTTATTAACCCCTAATCTGCCCCCCTCAACGTTGCCTCCACCTGCCTACACTTATTAACCGCTAATCTGCCGAGCGGACCGCACCGCTACTATAATAAAGTTATTAACCCCTAATCCGCCTCACTAACCCTATAATAAATAGTATTAACCCCTAATCTGCCCTTCCTAACATCGCCGACACATAACTTCAATTATTAAAAACCTAATCTGCCGACTGGAGCTCACCGCTATTCTAATAAATGTATTAACCCCTAAAGCTAAGTCTAACCCTAACACTAACAACCCCCTAAATTAAATATAATTTTAATCTAACGAAATTAATTAACTCTTCTTAAATAAATTATTCCTATTTAAAGCTAAATACTTACCTGAAAAAAAAATCCTAATATAGCTACAATATAAATTATATTTATATTATAGCTATTTTAGGATTAATATTTATTTTACAGGTAACTTTGTATTTATTTTAACCAGGTACAATAGCTATTAAATAGTTAAGAACTATTTAATAGCTAAAATAGTTAAAATAATTACAAATTTACGTGTAAAATAAATCCTAAGCTAAGTTACAATTAAACCTAACACTACACTATCAATACATACATTAAATAAAATACCTATAATTATCTACAATTAAACCTAACACTACACTATCAATAAATAAATTAAATACAATTCCTACAAATAAATACAATGAAATAAACTAACTAAAGTACAAAAAATAAAAAAGAACTAAGTTACAAAAAATAAAAAAATATTTACAAACATTAGAAATATATTACAACAATTTTAAACTAATTACACCTACTCTAAGCCCCCTAATAAAATAACAAGCCCCCCCCCAAAAAAAAATGCCCTACCCTATTCTAAAATACAAATAGAAAAGCTCTTTTACCTTACCAGCCCTTAAAAGGGCCTTTTGCGGGCCATGCCCCAAAGAATTCAGCTCTTTTGCCTGTAAAAAAATCATACAATACCCCCCAACATTACAACCCACCACCCACATACCCCTAATCTAACCCAAACCCCCCTTAAATAAACCTAACACTAAGCCCCTGAAGATCTCCCTACCTTGAGTCGTCTTCACCCAGCCGAGCCAAATTCTTCATCCAAGCGGAGCAAGAAGAGGTCCTCCATCCGGTAGAAGTCTTCATCCAAGCGGGGCAGAAGAGGTCTTCCATCCGATTGAAGTCTTCATCCAAGCGGAATCTTCTATTGTCATCCATCCGGAGCAGAGCGGCAGCATCCTGAAGACCTCCGACGCAGAACATCCATCCTGGCCGACGACTGAACGACGAATGACGGTTCCTTTAAATGACGTCATCCAAGATGGTGTCCCTCGAATTCCGATTGGCTGATAGGATTCTATCAGCCAATCGGAAATTAAGGTAGGAATATTCTGATTGGCTGATGGAATCAGCCAATCAGAATCAAGTTCAATCCGATTGGCTGATCCAATCAGCCATCAGATTGAGCTCGCATTCTATTGGCTGTTCCGATCAGCCATTCTATTGGCTGATCCAATCAGCCAATCAGATTGAGCTTGCATTCTATTGGCTGTTCCGATCAGCCAATAGAATGCAAGCTCAATCTGATTGGCTGATTGGATCAGCCAATCGGATTGAACTTGATTCTGATTGGCTGACTCCATCAGCCAATCAGACTATTCCTACCTTATTCCGATTGGCTGATAGAATCCTATCAGCCAATCGGAATTCGAGGGACGCCATCTTGGATGACGTCATTTAAAGGAAACCGTCATTCGTCGTTCAGTCGTCGGCCAGGATGGATGTTCCGCGTCGGAGGTCTTCAGGATGCTGCCGCTCCGCTCCGGATGGATGACGATAGAAGATTCCGCTTGGATGAAGACTTCAATCGGATGGAAGACCTCTTCTGCCCGCTTGGATGAAGACTTCTACCAGATGGAGGACCTCTTCTTGCTCCGCTTGGATGAAGAATTTGGCTCGGCTGGGTGAAGACGACTCAAGGTAGGGAGATCTTCAGGGTCTTAGTGTTAGGGTTTATTTAAGGGGGGTTTGGGTTAGATTAGGGGTATGTGGGTGGTGGGTTGTAATGTTGGGGGGGGGTTATTGTATGTGTTTTTTTTTACAGGCAAAAGAGCTGAACTTCTTGGGGCATGCCCCGCAAAGGGCCCTTTCAGGGCTGGTAAGGTAAAAGAGCTTTGAACTTTAGTAATTTAGAATAGGGTAGGGCATTTTTTTATTTTGGGGGGCTTTGTTATTTTATTAGGGGCTTAGAGTAGGTATAATTAGTTTAAAATTGTTGTAATATATTTCTGTTTGTAAATATTTTTTTATTTTTTGTAACTTAGTTCTTTTTTATTTTTTTGTACTTTAGTTAGTTTATTTCATTGTATTTATTTGTAGGAATTGTATTTAATGTTATTTATTGATAGTGTAGTGTTAGGTTTAATTGTAGATAATTATAGGTATTTTATTTAATTTATTTATTGATAGTGTAGTGTTAGGTTTAATTGTAACTTAGGTTAGGATTTATTTTACAGGTAAATTTGTAATTATTTTAACTATTTTAGCTATTAAATAGTTCTTAACTATTTAATAGCTATTGTACCTGGTTAAAATAAATACAAAGTTACCTGTAAAATAAATATTAATCCTAAAATAGCTATAATATCATTATAATTTATATTGTAGCTATATTAGGATTTATTTAACAGGTAAGTATTTAGCTTTAAATAGGAATAATTTATTTAATAAGAGTTAATTAATTTTGTTAGATTAAAATTATATTTAATTTAGGGGGTGTTAGTGTTAGAGTTAGACTTAGCTTTAGGGGTTAATACATTTATTAGAATAGCGGTGAGCTCCAGTCGGCAGATTAGGGGTTAATAATTGAAGTTATGTGTCGGCGATGTTAGGGAGGGCAGATTAGGGGTTAATACTATTTATTATAGGGTTAGTGAGGCGGATTAGGGGGTTAATAACTTTATAATAATAGCGGTGCGGTCCGCTCGGCAGATTAGGGGTTAACTAAGTGTAGGCAGGTGGAGGCGACGTTGTGGGGGGCAGATTAGGGGTTAATAAATATAATATAGGGGTCGGCGGTGTTAGGGGCAGCAGATTAAGGGTACATAGGGATAATGTAAGTAGCGGCGGTTTACGGAGCGGCAGATTAGGGGTTAAAAATAATATACAGGGGTCAGCGATAGCGGGGGCGGCAGAATAGGGGTTTAATAAGTGTAAGGTTAGGGGTGTTTAGATTCGGGGGTACATGTTAGAGTGTTAGGTGCAGACGTAGGAAGTGTTTCCCCATAGGAAACAATGTGGCTGCGTTAGGAGCTGAACGCAGCTTTTTTTGCAGGTGTTAGGTTTTTTTTCAGCTCAAACAGCCCCATTGTTTTCTATGGGGAATTGTGCACGAGCACGTTTTTTTTAACCTGGCCGCGTCCGTAAGCAACTCTGGTATCGAGAGTTGAAGTTGCGTTAAATATGCTCTACGCTCCTTTTTTGGAGCCTAACGCAGCCATTCTGTGGACTCTCAATACCAGAGTTATTTTAAAGGTGCGGCCAGAAAAAAGCCAGCGTTAGATACGCGGTCGTTACCGACAAAACTCTAAATCTAGCCGTAAGATAATTAAGTACATTTGATAATAGAAGTAAATTGAAAAGTGTAATTTTGACTTTTATTAATTTTTAATTACTTTTTTATTCATTTTCCTACAGAGACATAATGTGATATGTGAGTTATGATATTAACAAAACTAAGATGGATTATGTTATATATATTTAATAATACCAGCGCACGCATATGTGTGCTGGTATTACAAGTTAGGTGCAATGCGAATGCGACCTCGCATTGCACAAAAGCATTGCACTCATGAGAGCGTGCTTCCATAGGCTCTCATAGGAGCCTTGTTCTCATGCTGTCAGACACAGTATCAGAACTAGTGCAGCAAAGGGCAGGAAATATGAATATATACATATATATTTATGTGTTAATATGTGTACATACACATATAAATATATATGTATGTAAGGCATATATATTTACTAAAAACACACTGTCCCCATAGATAGCTATGTAAAGGCTAGAGATGGACGAATGTTTCTAAACATTCGAAATTTAAAATAAACTTTTATACATTCGGAAATATTCGTTCTAATAATAGAATGGTTGACTTTGTATTATATTCAATATTCATATTCGATATCTATATTTCACATTCTATTTCTAAATGTAATATTCGAGTTCGATTCAATATATCACATTCTATTTCAAAATGTCATATTTGAATTCGATTCCAATACATCAAATTTGATTTTGTTATGTAATATTCGAATTCGATTTTAATTTCTAAATAATATTTCTAACCTACAATTTTCTTATGTAATGTAATATTCAAATTCAAATTAGTTTTTATAATTCAGTGATCTTATAAATATTAGAATTATTTAATATTCGAATTTAAATATTCAAATCAACTTATTCCCTCCCATATGAAAATGTTATAGTTGTAGTTGTTAAAATTTCATTTGACAGGTTTAGTTTTGGAGAAAAGGGACGTACTGGTTTGGTGGTCATGTTAGAATATTTTTCTACTGATTTTTTTCTATATACTACTATTATCTATCTATTTGCTCCTGTGGCATCTTTTATTTTTTATTTTTGTGTGGACACAACTGTAAAGGGTGGACTGCACACCATGAAAAGACGCATTTTTTCTATTCATCTTCAATCAATTTCATATATTTTTGGAGAGGTAATATGTGGTCTATTTTCTATAGGCAAAAATTCAGGTGATAGTGATAGGTGGCTACCTGCTTTTACTTTGTGCATTTATTTAGTTGTTTTTTTTTCTAAGAATTTAATTTGAAAAATTATTCATCTTTATATTGTAATTTTGTAAGTCTATTCTACATTAGTGTTCCTTAACCAGAAGTCGCCTTATAGGCCATATTTTCATGATGTCTTAACTGGTAAAATAATCAGTACCTATGGTGAGAACCAGGTTAGTTACCATGGTTACTGATTATTTTACCTGTGCTCCAGTTAAGACGTTCTGAAAATATTGCCTACTAGCCTAGGTTTTCTTGAGGACTGTGGTTGAGAAGTACTGATGTTCATCATAGAGATGTTGTACTTTTAATGTAGTGTGGGTTGTGTTTTACTGTGCTAGTCCTGCCTTGTATCTGGGAACTATTGAATAGGCATTGGCAGCCAGTGATGCTGACTGACTAGGGTCTAATTTATATTTGTAGACCAGATTTTCTTTTAGATTTGTAAAGTATGATATGTTAAAAAGATACATTTTGATACATTTAGAATATTTGATTTCAATCGAATGTTTTCGAATGTTATATTCGATTTTCAGAGTCATATTCGAAATAATGCAATCCATTTTGATTTTGAATGTTAATAAAAAATCGAATGTATACATTCGAATTTCGAATGTGTATATTCAATCTTTTATGTACATTCGAAATCGAAAGTGACATTCGAAATCGAATATGCACATTCGAAATCGAAAGTGACATTTGAAAACTGGAAATAATATTTGAAAATAGAATTTTTAAGAATATTCGTTCTTATCAACATTCGAATTTGTAATTCAAATTTCGGTAATAACATTCGTTTTAACATTCAAGTTAAAAAATTTACACATTCGCCCATCCCTAGTAAAGGCACTTTCCAGTGCCGTTTTTTTTTCACCCCACAACCACAACTTTTAACCCCTAAAAACTGCAATGTTCTACATTTAAAAAACAAAAAAACCCCAAAAAGCTAAGGCCTAGATTTAGAGTTTGGCATTAGCAGTGAAAACCAGCGTTAGAGGCTCCTAACGCTGGTTTTAGGCTATTGCCGGTATTTGGAGTCAATCAAAATAGGGTCTAACGCTCACTTTTCAGCCGCGACTTTTCCATACCGCAGATCCCCTTACGTCAATTGCGTATCCTATCTTTTCAATGGGATATTTCTAACTCCGGTATTTAGAGTCGTTTCTGAAGTGAGCGTTAGACATCTAACGACAAAACTCCAGCCGCAGGAAAAAAGTCAGTAGTTAAGAGCTTTCTGGGCTAACGCCAGTTTATAAAGCTCTTAACTACTGTACTCTAAAGTACACTAACACCCATAAACTACCTATGTACCCCTAAACCGAGGTCCCCCCACATCGCCGACACTCGAATAATTTTTTTAACCCCTAATCTGCCGACCGCCACCTACGTTATCCTTATGTACCCCTAATCTGCTGCCCCTAACACCGCCGACCCCTATATTATATTTATTATCTGCCCCCCACAACGTCGCCTCCACCTGCCTACACTTATTAACCCCTAATCTGCCGACCGCAAAGCACCGCCACCTACGTTATCCTTATGTACCCCTAATCTGCTGCCCCTAACACCGCCGACCCCTATATTATATTTATTAACCCCTAATCTGCCCCCCACAACGTCGCCTCCACCTGCCTACACTTATTAACCCCTAATCTGCCGACCGCAAAGCGCCGCCACCTACGTTATCCTTATGTACCCCTAATCTGCTGCCCCTAACACCGCCGACCCCTATATTATATTTATTAACCCCTAATCTGCCCCCCACAACGTCGCCTCCACCTGCCTACACTTATTAACCCCTAATCTGCCGAGCGGACCGCACCGCTATTATTATAAAGTTATTAACCCCTAATCCGCCTCACTAACCCTATAATAAATAGTATTAACCCCTAATCTGCCCTCCCTAACATCGCCAACACCTAACTTCAATTATTAACCCCTAATCTGCCGACCGGAGCTCACCGCTATTCTAATAAATGGATTAACCCCTAAAGCTAAGTCTAACCCTAACACTAACACCCCCCTAAATTAAATATAATTTAAATCTAACGAAATTAATTAACTCTTATTAAATAAATTATTCCTATTTAAAGCTAAATACTTACCTGCAAAATAAATCCTAATATAGCTACAATATAAATTATAATTATATTGTAGCTATTTTAGGATTAATATTTATTTTACAGGTAACTTTGTATTTATTTTAACCAGGTACAATAGCTATTAAATAGTTAAGAACTATTTAATAGCTAAAATAGTTAAAATAATTACAAATTTACCTGTAAAATAAATCCTAACCTAAGTTACAATTAATAAATATAATATAGGGGTCGGCGATGTTAGGGAACCAGATTAGGGGTACATAGGGATAATTCAAGTAGCGGCGGTTTACGGAGCGGCAGATTAGGGGTTAAAAATAATATGCAGGGGTCAGCGATAGCGGGGGCGGCAGATTAGGGGTTAATAAGTGTAAGGTTAGGGGTGTTTAGACTCGGGGTACATGTTAGAGTGTTAAGTGCAGACGTAGGAAGGGTTACCGCATAGCAAACAATGGGGCTGCGTTAGGAGCTGAACGCGGCTTTTTTGCAGGTGTTAGGTTATTTTCAGCTCAAACAGCCCCATTGTTTCCTATGGGAGAATCGTGCACGAGCACGTTTTTGAGGCTGGCCGCGTCCGTAAGCAACTCTGGTATCGAGAGTTGAAGCTGCGTTAAAAATGCTCTACGCTCCTTTTTTGGAGCCTAACGCAGCCTTTATGTGGACTCTCGATACCAGAGTTATTTTTATGGTGCGGCCAGAAAAAAGCCGGCGTTAGTTTTTCGGGTCGTTACCGACAAAACTCCAAATCTAGGCCTTAGAGACTCTTTATTTTGGGGTCAATTGGGGCACTTTTAGAAAATCAACCAGAGATCTGATCTTGTAGTGACTGGTTATTTATTGCGTGACCATAAACAGGCGCGGGATAAATTAGCGCTTCACTTGTAATCTAGCCCTTAGTGTTTACTTTATGGTCTATGACTGCCAAAATGTGTTAATTGTTCTTATGAATAACCCATATTCCTTTAATTTCATTTACTTGTATTTTGCTAACTCAATTTTTATATGCATTGCATTTAACAAAGAATATGTTAAAGAATTTAAATAATGGCTGCGCTGCATTGCACCTTTAATCATTTGTAAGTCAAAAAAAAATAATAAAGCAATATAAATTATATATATATATATATATATATATATATATATAGATTGATAGATAGATAGATAGATAGATAGATAGATAGATAGATAGATAGATAGATAGATAGATGATAGATAGATTGCAGTGCCACCAAATATAAACATTGACAACTTTGCTCAGATAGAAACATCACTCATGGAAGCTGCAAAACCCTTTGCTCTAGGGGAAAAACAATGTTCAGTGATCCTATATATTAAAGAAAAATCTCAGTTATAACCAGGGATAACCTAGATAAGACATTTAAAAAAAACATGAACAAATTAATCAATAGTGTTTTAGTTTAATAGCCTAACTTTTAAATTGGCAAATATTATAGATACTTCAAAAGAACATTAAAATATCATACTAGCCAAACACCTGTACCTCTCTGTGCCTATGAATTATTAATATAGTCATTACTGCACAATATTTGCTGTATTTATTTTAGATTCACAATGGATTGCATTACTTATATAGTTTGTGTTAGTTACTTAGTATGCTGTAACTTCTTCTCAAGTGCCTAAAAACAAATTGCTATTAAAATGTAATAAAAAAAGACATTGGTATATGTAGAGGAGAAATTGGAGCAATCTGATATATTTCTGGAAAGAGAAATGAACCTGAAAAAATAAAAGTGTTTTTTAGAAAATAGAAGGATTAACTGGTCATTAATAATTTTATATAAAGGAGAATATAAACCAAACCAAATTTCATAAAAAAACAATTTGCATGTCTATTGTTAACACATTTAAAAAAAAATATTCTTCCCCATTTATTAAAAATGTTTTTCATTTATATACAAAAATATAATTTATGTAAGAACTTATTTGATAAATTAATTTCTTTCATATTGGCAAGAGTCCATGAGCTAGTGACGTATGGGATATACAATCCTACCAGGAGGGGCGAAGTTTCCCAAACCTCAAAATGCCTATATATACACCCCTAACCACACCCACAATTCAGTTTAACGAATAGCCAAGTAGTGGGGTGAAAAAGAATGGAGTAAAAAGCATCAACAAAGGAATTTGGAAATAATTGTGCTTTATACAAAAAAAAGCATAACCACCATAAAAAGGGTGGGTTTCATGGACTCCTGCCAATATGAAAGAAATGAATTTATCAGGTAGGTTCATACATAAATTATGTTTTCTTTCATGTAATTGGCAAGAGTCCATGAGCTAGTGACGTATGGGATAGAAATACCCAAGATGTGGAACTCCACACAAGAGTCACTAGAGAGGGAGGGATAAAATAATAATAGCCATTTTCCACTGAGAAAATTAAATCCACAACCAAAAAAATAAGTTTTTCTCATAAATGAAAAGAAAAAACTTAAAATATAAGCAGAGGAATCAAACTGAAACAGCTGCCTGAAGAACTTTCTACCAAAAGCTGCTTCCGAAGAAGCAAATACATAAAAACGGTAGAATTTAGTAAATGTATGCAAAGAAGACCAAGTTGCTGCTTTGCAAATCTGATCAACTGAAGCTTCATTCTTATAAGCCCACGACATGGAGAATGATCTAGTAGAATGAGCTGTAATTCTCTGAGACGGGGCCTGACCCGACTCCAAATAAGCCTGAAAAATCAAAAGCTTTAACCAAGATGCCAAGGAAATGGCAGAAGCCTTCTGATCTTTCCTAGAACCAGAAAAGATAAAAAATAGATTAGAAGTCTTCCTGAAATCTTTAGTAGCTTCAACATAATATTTCAAAGCTCTTACCGCATCCAAAGAATGCAAGGATTTCTCCAAAGAATTCTTAGGATTAGGACACAAAGAAGGGACAACAATTTCACTATTAATGTTGTTAGAATTCACAACCTTAGGGAAGAATTTAAATGAAGTCCGCAAAACTGCCTTATCCTGATGGAAAATCAGAAAAGGAGATTCACAAGAAAGAGCAGATAATTCAGAAACTCTTCTAGCAGAAGAGATGGCCAAAAGGAACAACACTTTAAAAGAAAGTAGTTTAATGTCCAAAGAATGCATAGGCTCAAAAGGAGGAGCCTGTAAGGCCTTCAAAACCAAATTAAGACTCCAAAGAGGAGAGATTGATTTAATGACAGGCTTGATACGGCCCAAAGCCTGTACAAAAGAATGAATATCAGGAAGCTTAGCAATCTTTCTGTGAAATAAAACAGAAAGAGCAGAGATTTGTCCCTTTAAGGGACTTGCAGACAAACCTTTATCCAAACCATCCTGAAGAAACTGTAAAATTCTAGGAATTCTATAAGAATGCCAGGAGAATTTATGAGAAGAACACCATGAAATATAAGTCTTCCAAACTCGATAATAAATTTTCCTAGAAAGAGTCTGTAACATAGTATTAATCACTGAGTCAGAGAAATCTCTATGACTAAGCACTAGGCGTTCAATTTCCATACCCTCAAATTTAATGATTTGAGATCCTGATGGAAAAACGGACCTTGAGACAGAAGGTCTAGCCTTAATGGAAGTGACCAAGGTTGGCAACTGGACATCTGGACAAGATCCACATACCAAAACCTGTGAGGCCATGCTGGAGCTACCAGCAACATAAACGATTGTTCCATGATGATTTTGGAGATCACTTTTGGAAGAAGAACTAGAGGCGGGAAGATATAAGCAGGTTGGTTACACCAAGGAACTGCTAACGCATCCACTTCTTCCGCATGAGGATCCCTGGACCTGGACAGGTACCTGGGAAGTGTTTTGTTTAGATGGGAAGCCATCAGATCTATTTATGGAAGACCCCACATCTGAACAATCTGAGAAAACACATCTGGATGGAGCGACAACTCCCCAGGATGTAAAGTCTGATGGCTGAGATAATCCGCTTCCCAATTGTCTATACCTGGGATATGAACCACAGAAATTAGAAAGGAGCTGGATTTTGCCCAAGCAAGAAACCGAGATACTTCTTTCTTGGCTTGTGGACTGTGAGTCCCACCCTGATGATTGACATATGCCACAGTTGTTATATTGTCTGTCTGAAAACAAATTAACGGTTCTCTCTTCAACAGAGGCCACACCTGAAGAGCCCTGAAGATAACACAGAGTTCTAAAATATTGATTGGTAACCTCACCTCTTGAGGTTTCCAAACCCCTTGTTCTGTCAGAGATCCCCAGACAGCTACCCAACCTGACAGACTTGCATCTGTTGTGATCACAGTCCAGGTTGGATGAACAAAAGACCTTCCTGGAGGTGGTTAAAAAAACATTGGGACATTATTACCACTGATAAGTCCCTTCCACTTACCCAGATGTCAGCTCCACGGATTGGCTACCGCCGATCAAGATTTTTGAGAGATTTTCTTGTCAAAACGGACCCTATTGAATGCTATAAACAAACCACCTGGCTAGATTTAAAAAAAACATGTGTGTTTCGATGTCTTGGCTGCGTCACCTGCAGTGGACTCATTACGGGTCCATCCTTCACTCAACCCCTTAGGCGTCAGGTATATAAACACAAATATCGCCTTACATGTACTATGACCTACATTGTGTATTTATTACACTGCATTTGTGGTCTGTACTATGTGGGCAAGACTTCTGATGACTTCCGGACTAGAATGGCGAATCATTGCTCGGCCATCCGGACAACTTTTCAACAAGGGTGCTCTGAACAACCGGTGGCTCTGCATTTTTTGGAATGCCAACACAAAGTTACAGACTTGAAATACACAATTATTGACCACGTCCCCCCTATGACTAGGGGGGTGATCGGAATAAACTTTTGTTACAGAGAGAGGCCAGATGGACTTTTAGATTAGAAACCGTTACGCCAAAGGGACTCAATGTTCACCTAGACTGGCAGGCCTTTTCTATAATGGTTCAACTGTAGGAATCTCCTACAAATAGTCTACAATGAGAGCCATCATCCATCCGGCTGATTATTGATACAGTTGATCAAATCCCTCATTATCCTTCATTATGTTTAAATATGTTACATAACCGCTTATTACTGGGATAGTTTCTGTATATGACGTCAATTTGTCTTTTTGTCTAACTACTAATATGTCTATCTTATGGATTGTTTTATTTAGTACAGACATTAATTTTGATGGTTCTTAGACCCTCTTGAAACATACTATTCTATTCCCCTTTTTCTTACTTATGTGTTAGACTGCCACATTTTTGTTTGCACAATATTTTGTCAGCTGATTTCGTTGACAGTTTCCTTGGCAACCATGTAGCTGCCGGATATGTATAAATTGCTCACACCCATCGTGATAGTACTACACATTTGTTCCCAGCTCTGTTATATTTCTATGCTGCCGTCTTTACCACATTGTTTTTAATATTAATATTCTATTATCAGTTTGATTATCTGATGTTTATTTCTTAGGACTTACGTTGAGATGGATGAACACTCCCACTTGGGGGAGTGCCTACTGTGTAGAGCGTGACGTCCCTGTTTGCTGTGCTTAAATTTCCAGTGGTGGTAAGAGCAATTGTACATTTTCTGCCTGTGTGAGGACGAGCTTCTGTGGCTCGAAAACGTTCACACATTACAGTGGGATTATTATAAAGACCTTTGGAGTACGCTTTTCTTCAGGATTATGCTTTGTATTTTGCTGCACCCAGGGCTTTATTTATAACTGTCTGGAGTGCACTTTGCCTTTCTTACACATATAAATATATATGTATGTAAGCATATACATATATATATTTACTAAAAACACACTGTCCCCATAGACTGCTCTGTAAAGGCTAGAGATGGATGAATGTTTCTAAACATTCGAAATTTAAAACAAATTTTTATACATTCGTTCATTCGAATCCAGTTTCAAATGTTTACATAACATTCTAATATTCAATTTTCGAATGTTCGTTTTCGAATTTTTCGACTACATTCGAAAATATTCGTTCTAATAATAGAATGGTTGCCTTTGTATTATATTCAATATTCAAATTCGATATATATATTTCACATTTGATTTCTAAATGTAATATTCGAATTCGATTCAATATATCACATTCTATTTCGAAATGTCATATTCGAATTCGATTCCAATATATCAAATTTGATTTTGTTATGTAATATTCAAATTCGATTTAAATTTCAAAATAGTATTTCTAACCTACAATTTTTTTTTGTAATGTAATATTCAAATTAGTTTTTATAATTCAGTGATCTTATAAATATTAGAATTATTTAATATTCGAATTTAAATATTCAAATCAACTTATTCCCTCCCATATGCAAATGTTATAGTTGTAGTTGTTAAAATTTCATTTGACAGGTTTAGTTTTGGAGAAAAGGGACGTACTGGTTTGGTGGTCGTGTTGGAAGGGAATATTTTGATACTGATTTTTTTCTATATACTACTATTATCTATATATTTGCTCCTGTGGCATCTTTTATTTTTTATTTTTGTGTGGACACAACTGTGGAGGATGGACACCATGAGAAGGCGCATTTTTTATATTCATCTTCAATCAATTTCATTTTTTATATGCAAAAATTCAGGTGATAGTGATAGGTGGCTACCTGCTTTTACATTGTGCATTTATTTAGATGTTTTTTTTTTCTAAGAAATTAATTTGAAAAATTATTCATCTTTATATTGTAATTTTGTAAGTCTATTCTACATTAGTGTTTCTTATCCAGAAGTGGCCCTAACAGGCCATATTTTCATGATGTCTTAACTGGTAAAATAATCAGTACCTATGGTGAGAACCAGGTTAGTTACCATGGTTACTGATTATTTTACCTGTGCTCCAGTTAAGACATTCTGAAAATATTGCCTATTAGCCTAGGTTTACTTTAGGACTGTGGTTGAGAAGTGCTGATGTTCATCATAGAGATGTTGTACTTCTAATGTAGTGTGGGTTGTGTTTTACTGTGCTAGTCCTGCCTTCTATCTGGGTACTATTGAACGGGCATTGGCTGCCAGTGATGCTGACTGACTAGGGTCTAATTTATATTTGAAGACTAGATTTTCTTTTATATCTGTGAAGTATGATATGTTAAAAAGATACAATTTGATACATTTCGAATATTCAATTTCAATCAAATTTTTTTGAATCTTATATTCGATTTTCAGAGTCATATTCGAAATAATGCAATCCATTTTGATTTAGAATGTTCATAAAAATTGAATATATACATTCGAATTTCTAATGTGTATATTCAATCTTTTATGTACATTTGAAATCGAAAGTTAATCTCCTCTCTCTCCCTCCCCAATTCTTTCTCTCCCCTCTCTCTCTCTCCCCCTCTCTTTTGTGCTCTCTCTCCCCCTCTTTTGCTCTCTCTCTATCTCCCCCCTCTCTTTTGTGCTCTCTCTCTCCCCCTCTCTTTTGCGCTCTCTCTCCCCCTCTCTTTTGCACTCTCTCTCTCCCCCCTCTCCTCTCTCTCTCCCCCTCTCCTCTCTTCCCCCCCTCTCTCTCCCCCCCTCTCCTCTCTCTCTCCCCCCCTCTCCTCTCTCTCCCCCCTCTCCTCTCTCTCTCCCCCCTCTCCTCTCTCTCTTCCCTCCTCTCTCTCCCCTCCTCTCTATCTCTCCCCCCTCTCTATCTCTCTCCCCTCTCTATCTCGCGACCGCGCCGGGCCATGCCCCCTTCACACCCAGCCATGCCCCCTTCATGGCCATCCACGCCGGACCACGCCCCCTTCACGTCTGCAACGCCCCCCGCTCATGCCCGACCACGCCCACTTCTGTCCCAGATCAGCTAAGGAGTAGGTCTCAAAGGCCAGGTGTTTTGTCCTCGTGCTGTCTCTACTGCGCATGACAGCTTCGGACAAACACACTTGGCCTTTTATATTATAGGATACTTCAAAAGAACATTAAAATATCATATTAGCCAATCACCTGTACCTCTCTGTGCCTATGAATTATTAATATAGTCATTACTGCACAATATTTGCTGTATTTATTTTAGATTCACAATGGATTGCATTACTTATATAGTTTATGTAAGTTACTTAGTATGCTGGAACTTCTTCTCAAGTGCCTAAAAAGAAATTGCTATTAAAATGTAATAAAAAAGACATTGGTATATGTAGAGGAGAAATTGGAGCAATCTGATATATTTCTGGAAGGAGAAATGAACCTGAAAAAGTGTTTCTTAGAAAATAGAAGGATTAACTGGTCATTAATATTTTTTTTTTTTTTTTTTTTTTGAAAACTTTTATTGAAAAACAAAGCGTTACAGCATGTTAGTCTATGTAAGACTCAGAGACTACAGTGAATTATTACAGTCCAAAAGATGTATACTATTACAAAAGGGTGGCCACATTCACAATGGGTCACACATGTGTGAAGGACAAATTTGTGAAAAGGGGGTTGTACTGGTGGCCCATGGAGAGATGCGTCGTGGGAAGGGCTCTTCTGCCTTGTCTCTGTTCATGTATGCAAAGTCCCGGAGAAAAGGCTAATAACAATAAATGCTGTAAAACTGAAGTCCTTTCACTCCAGTGCAAATATACATAACATACTGCATTTAACTGTCTATACCATGCATGCGAGTATCTACATCTACATCCCTTAAGGAGTCATAACCTGTTGTACAAAGATGGGAAGTAGGAAAAGGAAAAAGAAAAAGAAAAAAAAAAAAAAAAAAAGAAACAGAGAGAGAGGGGGGGGGGGGGTGGGGGGGTGGGGAGGGAATGCCCGGCCGGGGCGCTTTGTTAAGTTACGGCATATCCGAGAAAACGGGGACCTCCAGTGACTGGAGGGTTTTGGAAAGGCAGTCCCAGTAAAACTGGACGTTGTGGAAAAAAGTTAAGTTGCCTGTCCGATAATAGGAGTACTCCTCCGCAGCTAAAAGTTCTGAAGTGAGGGAGATCCATTCCTGTATCTCAGGGATACGTACTGATCTCCAGTGTCGAGCAACTAGGGCCCTGGCGCTATTTAAACTGATTTGTGTTAATTTCCATTTATATTTACATATTTTTCCCGGTTTTTGGTTTAAAAGGGCAAGGGTCATTAATATTTTTAATATAAAGGAGAATATAAACCAAACCAAATTTCTTTAAAAACCTATTTGCATGTCTATTGTTAACACATTTTTTTTAAAAAATATTCTTCCACATTTATTAAAAATGTTTTTCATTTATATACAAAATAATAATCAGATTTTCCATTATCTAGTATGTTTTCTTCAAATAAAGAACAAGTGTAAAATAGCTTTGGCTTGCTCCCAAATCTCAAGTGCTCTTTTGTGTAATTGTGTTTTTTTCTCTCTCATAATTTCTTCAGTGTAATAAATAATGTTTTTTTATATTTATTATTTGCTTATAACACCAGTAAAATGTTTAATTTACTTTCCTTTAACTCAATGACCTCAAAGTGCTATAAAAATATATACAGTATATATATCGTAGCAACTGATTCTGTTGTTGAGATGTATGGTATATCTAAGACATACGTAATATAAAGCTGTTTTGACGTATTCTAAGCACCATATGCTCATTAATTTGGAAATAATTAAAGGAATACTTTTCTGTACACTGTTCTCTCTTTTTTTCCCCCTAATGATCTATTGTACCTGCTGGAGTTTTTAAATTGTTGTCCTTTAACATTATTTTGTCATTTGAAATAACTATCGGCTAGATCACGAGTCTTGCGTTAGCCTTAAAAAGCAGCGTTGAGAGGTCCCAATGCTGCTTTTTAACGCCCGCGGTTATTACGAGTCCTGCAGGTACAGGTGTACCTCTCACTTTTCTTCCGCGACTTGAGGCTACTGCAAATCCCCTTACGTCAATTGCATATCCTATCTTTTTAATGGGATTTGCCTAATGCTGGTATTACGAGTCTTGGAAGAAGTGAGCGGTAGACCCTCTCCTGTCAAGACTCCTACCGCATTTGAAAGTGAGTAGTTAAGAGTTTTATGGACATAAAGCTCTTAACTAAAGTGCTAAAAAGTACACTAACACCCATAAACTATCTATTAACCCCTAAACCGAGGCCCCCCCCCCCACATCGCAAACACTAAAATAATTTTTTTAACCCCTAATCTGCCGACCGGACATCGCCACCACCTACATTACACCTATGAACCCCTAATCTGCTGCCCTTAACATCGCTGACGCCTATATTATATTTATTAACCCCTAATCTGTCGCCCCCAACGTTGCCACCACCTACCTACAATTATTAACCCCTAATCTGCCGACCGGACATTGCCGCCACTTTAAAAAATGTATTAACCCCTAAACCACCGCACTCCCACCTCGCAAATACTAGTTACATTTTATTAACCCCTAATCTGCCATCCCTAACATCGCCGCTACTATATTAAATGTATTAACCCCTAAACTTAAGTCTAGCCCTTACCTTAACCCCCCTAACTTAAATATAAATGAAATAAATATAAATAAATTTACTATCATTAACTACATTATTCCTATTTAAAACTAAATACTTACCTATAAAATAAACCCTAATATAGCTACAATATAACCAATAGTTACATTATAGCTATTTTAGGATTTATTTTTATTTTACAGGCAACTTTGTATTTATTTAAACTAGGTACAATAGTTATTAAATAGTTATTAACTATTTAATAACTACCTAGATAAAATAAATACAAATTGAACTGTAAAATAAACCTAACCTAAATTACAATTACACCTAACACTACTCTATAATTAAATTAATTACCTAAACTACCTACAATTAATTACAATTAAATTAAATAAACTAAATTATGAAAAAAACACTAAATTACAGAAAAAAAATACAAATTTTAAAACTAATTACACCTAATCTAATCCCCCTAATAAAATAAAAAAGGCCCCCCAAATTAAAAAAATGTCCCTACAATATACTAAATTACAAATAGCTCTTAAAATGGCCTTTTGCGGGGCATTGCCCCAAAGTAATCAGCTCTTTTACCTGTAAAAAAAAATACAATACCCCCAACATTACAACCCACCACCCACACACCCCTACTCTAAAACTCACCCAATCCCCCCTTAAAAAACCCTAACACTAACCCCCTGAAGATCACCCTACCTTGAGCCGTCTTCACCCAGCCGGGCACAAGTGGTCCTCCATATGGCAGAAGTCTTCATCCGATCGGGGCAGAAGAGGTCCTCCAGATGACAGAAGTGTTCATCCAGGTGGCATCTTCTATCTTCATCCTTCCGGAACGGAGCGGGTCCATCTTCAATCCAGCCGACGCGGAGCATCCTGTTCAAACGAAGTCCTAACGAAGAATAAAGGTTCCTTTAAATGACGTCATCCAAGATGGCGTCCCTTGAATTCCGATTGGCTGATAGAATCCTATCAGCCAATCGGAATTAAGGTAGGAAAAATCCTATTGGCTGGAACAGCCAATAGAATGCGAGGTCAATCCTATTGGCTGATTGGATCAGCCAATCGGATTGAACTTCAATCCGATTGGCTGATTACATCAGCCAATAGGATTTTTCCTACCTTAATTCTGATTGGCTGATAGGATTCTATCAGCCAATCGGAATTCTAGGGATGCCATCTTGGATGACATCATTTAAAGGAACCTTCATTCTTCGTTAGGACTTCGTTTGAAGAGGATACTGCGTCGGCTGGATTGAAGATGGACCCGCTCCACTCCGGAAGGATGAAGATAGAAGATCTCGCCTGGATGAAGAGTTCTGTCGATCTGGATGTCCTCTTCTGCCCAGGTCGGTTGAAGACTTCTGCCCCTCTGGAGGTCCACTTGTGCCCGGCTGGGTGAAGACGGATCAAGGTAAGGTGATCTTCAAGGGGGTAGTGTTAGGTTTTTTTAAGGGGGGATTGGGTGGGTTTTAGAGTAGGGTTGGGTGTGTGGGTGGTGGGTTTTAATGTTGGGGGGAGTATTGTACTTTTTTTACAGGTGAAAGAGCTGATTACTTTGGGGCAATGCTCCGCAAAAGGACCTTTTAAGGGCTATTTGTAATTTAATATAGGGTAGGGAATTTTATTATTTTGGGGGGCTTTGTTAATTTATTAGGGGGGATTAGATTAGGTGTAATTAGTTTAAAATTCTTGTAATTCTTTTTTTATTTTCTGTAATTTAGTGGGTTTATTTTCGTAATTTAGTTTATTTAATTTAATTGTAATTAATTGTAGGTAGTTTAGGTAATTAGTTTAATTATAGTGTAGTGTTAGGTGTAATTGTAACTTAGGTTAGGATTTATTTTACAGGAAATTTTGTACTTATTTTAGCTAGGTAGTTATTAAATAGTTAATAACTATTTAATAACTATTCTACCTAGTTAAAATAAATACAAAGTTGCCTGGAAAATAAATATAAACCCTAAGCTAGCTACAATGTAACTATTAGTTATATTGTAGCTAGCTTAGAGTTTATTTTATCGGTAAGTATTTAGTTTTAAATAGGATTCATTTATTTAATTATGTTAAATTTATTTTGTTTAATTTAAATTATATTTAAGTTAGGGGGGGTTACGCTTAGGGTTAGACTTAGGTTTAGGGGTTAATAAATTTATTATAGTAGCGACGACGTTGGGTTTGGAAGATTAGGGGTTAATAAATTTAATATAGTTGCGGCGACATTGGGGGGGGCAGATTAGGGGTTAATAACTATAATGTAGGTGTCGGCGATGTTGGGGGCAGCAGATTAATGGTTCATAAGTATAATGTAGGTGGCGGCAGTGTCCGGAGCGGCAGATTAGGGGTTAATAATATAATGTAGGTGTGAGCGATAGCGGGGATGGAAGATTAGGTGTTAATAAGTGTAAGGTTAGGGGTGTTTAGACTCGGGTTCATTTTAGGGTGTTAGGTGCAGACGTAAATTTTATTTCCCCATAGGAAACTATGGGGCTGCATTAGGAGCTGAACGCTGCTTTTTTGCAGGTGTTAGGTTTTTTTTCAGCCCGCTCAGCCACATTGTTTCCTATGGGGATATCATGCACGAGCACATTTTGCCAGCTTACTGCTGACTTAAGCAGCGCTGCTATTGAGGTGAGATGTGGAGCTAAATTTTGGTCAAGGCTCACTTTTCTGAGGCTAATGCCGGCTTGCAGAAAACTCGTAATACCAGCGTTGGCTTAAGTGAGCGGTAAGAAAAAAAGGCTTGTTAGCACCGCACAGCATTACTGACAAAACTCGTGATCTAGCCGTAAATTTGCCTGCTTAACCTGCCACCGATACTGATACTGAATTGTAGCATTGGCCATAGAAAAGTTTTGTAAACAACAGGCAATAGCAGAAATCAAGCTTCCAGTGGTGAGAGGAGAAATAAAACAGCTCAATTTAAAGGATCTTTCCATGGCATCAGACATTTATAGGAATTATTTAATTCCTTTATTTGTACATTGATTATACAGAGACATAAACTGTAGTCCAGATACTTGTCTGTAAAGGATTTATGCTCTAGAAAATTGTTTCTTTTTGATTACTTACATTGTTGAATGTAGCTGACCATCCTCTTCAAATGCTCTTTTTTGCTGTAATGATAAAGTGGGAGCCATTAAGAAGTCACATTAAACACAGTATCTGGGCAGTGCATAGATTAATATGCATTAATAAGCTATTCTTTTCTGTCACATTTGCTGGGGCTAATCTGGAACTGATATCTTCAAACAAAAGGCAAACTTTGATCTCAATAAGTAGATATTGACAGTGGTTCTTTTTCTAAATGATTCATCCACATTTTCTAACCTGAAAAGGACAGTAAAGTCAAAATCAGAGAGAACAGGCAGTTTTAAACAACTATCCAGTTTTCTTCTATTACCTAATTTGCTTTGATTTCATGGTAAACTTTGTTGAAGAGTAAACCTAAGTAGACTCAAGAACAACAATGCACTACTGGGAGCTAGCTGGTGATTGGTGGCTACAGCCCTTGCCATTGGGTTAGATGTGTTCAGCTGGCTCCCAGTAATGCATTGCTGTTCATGATTCTACCTAGGTTTACTCTGGCAAAGGATGACAGGAGAATGAAATAAAGTTGATAATAGAAGTAAATTGGAAAGTTCTTTAAAATTACAGACTCTGGATGATCTTGGAGGAAGCTGGTGGGAGGAGCACAAGCACAAGGGCGCGCAAAGGCTTCTTCTCTGTCTCCCTGTAAGAGCTACTGGCAGGAAAATTTTGTGCTTTAAACCCTGGTCCCTGGGTGGCTCTCCTAAGTAATATACCATACACTTCCAGCACCCCAGCAGTGATTTGCCATCTCACTGAGCTGCTACTAGCAGCAAAATTATAGACTGACCTAAAAATTTCTCTGTACTCCCCCCCTGTAACGGCGCTGACACCAGTAAGGGAAAACTTTACAATTTTACCTACTCCACCCTCCCACCGGTGTTGCGTGAGGGTGACAATTCATATTGTTGAGGCACTCTGGGAAGCAGGGTGAGAGGAACCTTCGTGAACTGACCTTACCTTGTGCTGATGGTTCCTTCTTACAGTGCTGATCAGACGGGGGATGCCCCGCCGAACTAAGCTGTTTCCTAGTTGCACTGTGGAGGAAGCTTGCGGCCGCTAGCTCTGAGGATTGGAGCCACACGTGATAGGGGCGGTCCTTCTCAGCCTGGACAGAGGACCCAGGTGAGCCCGGGAGACGCCATAGGCTCTGCGCTGTGCAGACTCGGCGAGGTGCCGGGATTGGAATAGGCTGGGTCCTTGTCTCGCTCCCCCCCACCGGTGCTGCGTGGGGGAGCTCTGGATACAAAGCAGAAGCTTTTTTTTCAGCAAAGTCGGCCCTTGGAATTCAAGAAGACTTGTGAACTGTGCCAGGTGTCGAGCTGAAGCTGAGGCCCCCTGGGTAAGATTTACCTCTTCTATCGGTCGGACTGACCTGGTTCCTCAGATCTCACTGTGTTTTTTTTTCCTGCCTTGGCCCTTGGTAGAAGAAAGAGGGGATACTGCGGGACTAAGTGGAAATTGTAAGCAGACTCTCATAGGAAACGGCCCTCTTGGTAGGAACATTAGCATTACTTAAGGCTGAAAAACTGAAGAGTGTGTATTATATTAACACACTATATATAATTACGCTACTGGACTATAAGGAAAGCCTCAGTTAGAGTGGGAGCTTCCTTTTTGTTTGTTGGTCTTTTTCTTTCCTTCCAGATTCTGTGTTTGTTTAATATGATACAATGTAACAATAACACTGATGAAGGATTAATATGTTTCCACAGTACACTAAAGTTCTTTTCCTGTGACTGAGGGTTTATATACCTAACTAATACTGCATAAATCCTTGTCATGTATTATTTTGTCTGTATAGAAAGCTGGATAAGGTTCATTTAATTGAAAGGGGTCAGAGGGATTAGAAAGGGCAAAAAGGATAAGGGAATAAAAAACATACATGGTATACATATAACTCTTCTTTAAGGAGAAAAGAGATAGAAAAAAGGAAAGTTTACCTAATTTGTTTGAAAGGCATGAATAACTACTCTTTCATAAGGGCTTTTTAGGCTAGACAAGAATCTGGAATAGAAGTATAAAACTTTAAAAATCTCATTCTTGTTGTTGAATCCATGCCAAACTGTTATAATCTTGCGCTCAACCTGTTTTCTATGTAACAGCACATTCTAGAAAATACTGTTTGTAAATGTTTTTGAACTAAACTTATTCAACTAAGTATTTACAGTGTACTAAGTAAAAAAAAAAAAAGAGAAAAAGTCTAGGAGGGAGTTAGCGGAAAGGTGAGGTAATAAGGTAAAACTTCCTTATTAGTTGATAATCCTTAGAAAAGACTCTATCATATTGTACATTATCACTGCATATAAGAACTATCCTCGTACATAGTTGTTCTGAATAGACATATTGAAGTATTGGACAAGGGATTATAAAATTCCTGTAAATTTTTTGAGATTCCTATGACCGGGGAGTAATTTATATCACAGATCACTTTTTTTTTTTTTTTTTTCTTAGCACCCTTCACTAATAACCACTTATTTTCACATACCACACCCAGGGGGATAATACCCCTTTTTTTTTTTTTTTTTTTTTTTTTTTTGCTTTTCTCCTTTTTGTTTTCCCCTTCTCAACACTATTAATAAGATCCCTCCACTTTCACATCCCCTAATTCACACAAGTAACTCACATATTTATGGATAAATATTTCACTCCACCTGTCAAAACTTCTCCATCGGTCATGGCAGCAAAACAAAGGGAGAAAAGAAATAAGACTACACAAGAGCTTCTAGTAGAAACACAGTCCAGCAGTAATGTTTCGCAAGTGAGCGAATCAATTGATATACATGCTTTGGTGGTAAAAATAACTGAGGCTCTATCCCCTAAATTTGATGATCTGAGGAAAGAAATTAAACATGACATGAACTCTTTTTCCACAGAAATTCGTCAATTTGCTAATAGAATGGCAGAGGCAGAACAGAGAATATCTGAATTAGAAGACACTTCAGTAAAGCAGAGTACGGATTTAAAAGAGTTAAATGCTAAACTAATAAAAACCAAGTTAAAACTGATAGATTTAGAAAATCGCGCGAGAAGAAACAATTTAAGAATAATAGGTGTACCTGAGGACAAACAATACGAGGATCTTGAGAAATTTCTTTCTTTAACAATACCACAGTTATTACAAATACCACAAACACAACCACGAATGATAATTGAAAGGGCCCATAGGTTAGGTTGGTATAACACTGAAAAAGGGAATGCTAGACCAAGACCAATTATTGTTAAAATGTTAAATTATCAGGACAAACTTACCCTGCTGCAACATTTTAGGAAACATCAACCTATATTCTTAGGAAACGCTAAAATACTGTTGTTTCAGGACTTCTCGGCTGAGACTTCAGCCAAGAGAAGGATACTGTCACCAATTTGTACCAAACTGATTAATCAAGGGTATCAAGCTTCCATAATATTTCCAGCTAAATTGAAAATAACAATAGATAACAAGACTCAAGTTTTTGAAACAGCCAAAGAAGCTGAAAATTACATAGCCCAGTTACCACCCTTAAGATAAGGGGAAGAGTCAATCTCATGGGAAGGAAGGAAGGACAGGGAAATAATGCGATCAAGTGGGTCCAGGGAAAGGTTCACCACAATTGTGTTAAAGAGAATGAGAACTTCTTTTTTGTTATTTTTTATATATGGTCAGTCTATAAAAAGGGTTGACACCTTGGTCAGGGCAGTCCTGATCACTGAGGTAGTAGGGGGAAAATGGGGCATTCAGGATAGTATACTCGAGGGGGAGGTGGGGAGAGGGGGAGAGGGGTCCCTTCTGTGTTTTTTTTTTTTTTTTTTCGTCTGTCTTGTTTTGTTTTGTCATGTCTTGCTTTACCTGGTTTGGTTTTGCTCTGTCCTGTTTTGTATTGTATTGCTCGCTGTGGTTTTGTTGTGTTTTCCTTATCCTAATAAATAATGTCTACGGATGACAATTTTAAGATGGTTTCCTGGAATATAGGAGGCTTAACATCTCCTATCAAAAGAAAGACAATTATCTCTCATTTAAGAAAGTTAAACACAGATGTTGCCTTCCTCCAGGAAACACACATGAAAATAGAAGAAATATCTAAACTTAAAAAATCATGGGTGCAGGAAGTTATTGCTGCCCCAGCTCTGGGAAGGAAAGGGGGAGTAGCAATATTAGTTGGTAAAAAAATTAAGGCAGAAACTTCAGTCCTTGAAATAGATCCAGGTGGGAGATTTTTAATATTAAAGGCTAAGATCGCAAAAAGCACTTACACACTTTGTAACATATATGCACCAAATATTATTGATTATAAATTCTGAGATTCTTTGCAAAATATAATACTTGCAAAAAAGGAGGGCTTGTTGATAATCAGAGGAGATTTCAACATGACCCCACAGTATGCATTAGATAGACTAAGGCAAGATGCGCAAATTCTAAGAACAAAGAAAGATAACTTGAAAATTAAAATATTCTCTAAATTGTTTACGAATCTAAAAGTTAAGGATATTTGGAGATTATATAATCTTGATACTAAAGGTTACACATGTCTCTCGAAGGCGCATAAGACGCTCTCGAGGATTGATTTATTTTTAGTAGACGAGAAATTCTTAAATTTAAATGTAGAATCTAAAATCCTTCCGGTTACAGTGTCGGATCATGCCCCGATAACCTTCGAAGTCCGCATACAGGATCCTAGAAACAAATACTCACGATTTCATTTCCCAAAGTATCTCGCCACAGACCCAGAGTTTAAAACAATGCTGAGTCTAAAATTTCAAGAATATTCCGAATTAAATAGTGAGTATGTTAATCGACCAATAATATTCTGGGAAGCTGCAAAAGCAGTCTTAAGGAGGGAAATTTTAGCGTACAATATTAATAGAACAAAAAAATATAAAAAGAAGGAAGAGGACATTTCAAAAACACTATTAAATACTTATAATAATTATATACTGAATAAAACCCCTGAGACATGGAATAGCTATACGCTAGCTAAAAAGGAAAGAGATACCTTCCTCATACATAAAACTTCACAAAAAGAACTAAAACTACAAGCGCAGCTATTTAAATATGGAAACAAAGCTGGCAAGCTCCTTGCCAACTTAGTTAAACAAGATAAAGGAACTGCCCCAATTGAAGCCATTAAGAAAGAAGATAAATTGATTACAAAGCCAGATGAAATCTTAAATGTTATGGCAGAATATTATAAGGATCTTTATTCATTAAGGGCATCAAATATGACAGAACGTGTGAAGTTTTGGGAAAAGATCTCTTGTCCAAAAATAACTGAAGACTTAAATGAAAAAATGAATTCCCCTATTACTGAGACAGAGGTTAGGAAGGGTATTGAGGATATGCCTATTAATAAAGCGTCAGGCCCTGATGGACTGCCAAGTGAATTTTATAAAATAATATCGCCACTGATAGTTCCGCATTTGACAAGGCTATTCAACAGTATGTACATCGAGGGCCAATTGCCCTCGGCTAGCTTTGCAGCTTCTTTTACAACATTATTATCAAAACCAGAGAAAGATCTAACTCAGAAAGAATCATACAGGCCAATAGCTCTGTTAAATGCGGACTATAAACTTATGACTTCCATCCTCGCCCAAAGAATGCAAAACTTTTTACCAACTATAATCCACAAAGATCAAGCGGGCTTTATGATGAATAGAAACTCCTCAGCTAAAATACGAGAGCTGTTTCTTACTATAGATTATTTTTCAGATCTAAATAAAGGACAGGAAAGAGACCAGCTTAGCCATGACAAGGCGGTGATCACAATCGATGCCGAGAAGGCATTCGATTCAGTTCATCACGACCATCTCCTTCATACGCTAGGTCAGTTTGGTTTTAAGGGCCAATTCTCTAATTTTATTAAAAATCTGTACAGCAATGCATCTACAAGGTTAATAGTAAATGCCAGACAATCATCAGATATATGTTTAGCAAAGGGCACAAGGCAGGGCTGTCCTCTTTCCCCTTTGCTTTTTAATGTAGCAATTGAACCCCTTGCGATTCTGATTAGGCAGGAGATTCAAGGAATAGAAATAGGCAATAAAGAACTCAAAGTAGCACTTTATGCCGACGATATTTTAATTTATATAAGGGATACTCAGACAAATTTACCTAAGTTATTGTCAACTATAAACCAGTTTAGTATGTTTTCAGGCTACAAAATGAACGTCTCAAAATCCGAATTATTTTGGTTAAAAAGACCTGAGCAATTGGAGAAAAATATACCATTTGAAATTGTTAACGAATCATTTAGATACTTGGGTATTATAGTATCACACACACCTGACAAGTGGTATAGCCTTAACATTCCACCAATTTTAAAAAGTGTAATTAGTACAATGAAAAATTGGCAGAATCTTCCCATCTCACTCTCAGGGCGTATTGCCTTGTTTAAAATGATTCTATTTCCAAAACTTTTTATATATTATTCAAAATGTTCCAGTTCTTTTGAAGGTTAAAGATGTCAAGGCTTTAAACATGGCTCTTAGAAAATTTATCTGGCAAGGCAAAAAGCCTAGAATTGCGTTAGACAAACTTAGTTTACCTCAAAAAATAGGAGGCCTGGCCTTACCGGATCTCTATCTATATAACTTGGCGGGATTGGCGAGAATTGTAATTGATTGGGTTTCCCTTAAAGATTATGTAACGGACAATGATCTAGAAAGAAATATAACTTCTCCATATCTCCCAATAGCATTAATACATATCAAATTAGATGAGTTGCCAAGGGCAATTAAGAAACTTAAAGCTATTATTACCCCAATTAAAGCTTGGTCAAAGATATGTAACCTTCTGAAAATAGATAAAAAAACTTCCAAGTATTTACCACTGAAAGGGAATCCCCATCTAATAATGGGCCTGCAATCAACCCCACTGCAAAGATGGCAAATGGCGGGTCTAGATAAAGTAATACAATTAATAGATATTCCAGGGAGGTTTATTAAAACTTTTGCTGACTTAAGAACAGAGTTTGATATCTCCCATAAGGAATTCTATGTTTATTTACAGGCTAGACATTATATCTGAAAGTTGATAAATCATTCAGGATGGGACTGGTCACTAGGACCATTGGAGAACTGGCTGAATCAGGCCAAAAAGGGAAGATTAACAATTACATACTGTTATCAAATTCTGATTTCAGAAAAAGGGAGAAATAATTTATCAAGTATTGAATCTAAGTGGGCGCCCAATTTAGCTCAGGAGCAAGTGGAGGCAGACTATATACAGACATCTATATCAGAGGTCAGACGAACAACCCTCTCTGCAACCTGGCGGGAATCCCATATAAAACTCTTATACATGACCTATTATACCCCCGAGAAAGGGCATAGATGGGGGAACCCTCAATTTAATAAATGCCCGAAATGCTTACTAAAGGCGGCTAACTTAAAACATATGATATGGGATTGCCCAAAATTAAAATCGATGTGGAAGAAACTGGAATATTGGTTAAATAAAAGGGTTGGAGTCTCCCATCTGGACCTATCATTCATAGAGATAATATTTCTTAGGTTAGACCCAAGAATTTTAACAGATAAAAAAAAAAATTGTTAATATGGTTATTTTAGCAACTAGGTATATGATTTTCAAGAAATGGAAGGAGGTGTCTGCTCCGTCTATCCCAGAAATAATTAATTCTATAAAAAAACAATGTATTCTAGAGCAATATAACACAAAACTATATGACACAAGTAGTGTGTATAGCTTTTTTCAAAAATGGTCTGCATTCATAAAAACTTTGTCAAAACAAGAAATTGATCATTTAGTTTACCCATTCAGACATTCAGAACTAGTTATACTAGGTGTATGGTAAGGAAAAAGGAAGGGAAAAATGATATATCACCCAATTGGAGCTATTTAATTGATTGTAGACAATTATTTAGGTGTATGTTTTTTTTTTTTTTTTTTTTTTTTTTTTTTCTTTCCTTCACCCTCCCTCTCCCCCCCTTTCCCCCCCTCTCTGAGATAAGATAATAATGTTGTTATCACATAGTCAAAAACAGGATGAAAGATTAAATCGAGTCCTTACCCTCTATTTAGGAATCAAAACTTTTTTTTTTTTCTCTTCATAAAATATTATAAGACAAGAAGGATTCAAAATGGGTAAGGACTTAAAGATAAAATGGTTCTTATGAGGTTTTGTTTGTTTAATTGGTTATGTTTCCTCTGTTTTTTTTGTCTTGTTTTGTTTTTTTTTCCTCTCCCCTTGTGCTTTTTGGCTATACTATGACAATGTATTTGGGGAAGTTTAATGAGACAATGTAAGAGAAACAAATTTTTGTGTTAACATGCTGAAAATCCAATAAAAATGAATATATAAAAAAAAAAATTACAGACTCTGAGGCCGAATTATAAAAGTGCGAGCTTGATAATTCGGCCCCTCTGTCTGAATCATTGAAATTAAATGTTTACATGACTGTTCCTTTTAGAAAAAAAAATCATGTCAGGCTCCCAAATAAGCATATCTGTTCCTCTTTCAGGACTCAAGCAACCTGATTTATGGTCCCATGTACTAAAGGTCAAGCAGACAAGCTTCTCAACTCGAGAAGTCGTCCACTCACCTTCGCTAGATACAGGCAGCGGATGAACAGGATCCGCTGCCTGTATGTATCATTACACGCTCAAGTGAGTGTGTAAAGCCCACCATTTCTCTCGCAAGACCAATCGCCTGAGAGAAGGGTATATCAATCACTGAGAGCGAGCAAGCTCTCTGTGATTCCTCCTTGCCATCTCAGAGGTGGTGTGGAGTGTAAGAAGCAGCGGTCAAATGACTGTTGCTTCTTACATTGTGGGAAGCAGGCTTGCATATGCGAACCTGCCCGCAAGAGCTCCGGAGCAACTTTTGCTGCTTATAGTACATGGAGCCCTTTAAGTTAATTTTTCTAAAGATTTAATCTAGATTTATAGAAATTACTTCCAATTAGGGATGGGCGAATGTTTTGCAACATTCGAAAACACATTTAACACATTCGTTCATTCAAATCGAATTTCGAATGTTTACATAACATTCTAACATTCGATTTTCGAATGTTCGGTCTTGAATTTTACGATTACATTCGAAAAAATTCATTTAGAAAAATTCAAATTTAGATTTGTAATATTATTTCTAATGCTTTCTTTTAATGTAATATTCGAATTATGCAATGTTCTATATAGGAACATTAGAAATTATATATTTGTATCTATTATGTATCAATCAATCACTAGATTCCCTCCCTACCACATGAACTATTGAACTTCTGAATAGTATTTGTTAAATAGAATGTTAAATTCGAAATTCAAATGTGGACATTCAATATAATTATAAACATTTGAATTCGAAAGTGACATTCGAAAACTGTAAATAGCATTTGATTATAGAATTTTTAAGAATATTCGTTCTTATCAACATTCGGATTTATAATTCGAATTTCGGTAATAAAATTCGTTCTAACATTCGAATTCGGAAATTTACACATTCGCCCATCCCTACTTCCAATCAGCATATCAAGTGGTGGTATATACCTAAGCAAGAACTTAAACTGTTTTATCCTGTAGACTGTGTTGGTAGGGATGCAAAGCCAATGGAAAATTGCACCACATTTGTCCTAAATGAAATCAATTTTGGACTGAAATATTAAAACTTATTTTCAATTTAGGTGGCCTTACTAAATAAATCTTCAAAGCCAAATAAGAAATCTTAAAGTTAACTTTTCTTCGCATCACTCAATGCAACACATTTTACAGCTCTTTATTAAAGGGACATTGAACCCAAATTTTTTTCTTTCATGATTCAGATAGAGCATAAAATTTTAAGCAACTTTCTAATTTACTCCTATTATCAGTTTTTCTTCGTTTTCTTGCTATCTTTATTTTAAAAGCAGGAATGTAAATCTTAGCAGCCAGCCCATTTTAGGTTCAGCACCATGGATAGCGCTTGCTTATTTGATGCTTTCATTTACCCTCCAATAAGCAAGCATAACCCAGGTTCTCAACCAAAAATGGGCCGGCTCCTATGCATCATATTCCTGCATTTTAAATAAATATAGCAAGAGAACGAAGAAAATTTGATAATAGAAGTAAATTAGAAAGTTGCTTAAATTTGCATGCTCTATCAGCTATTTTGTATATGTACATAGATAATGTATCAGACATACGCCCTAAGGGAAAACTACTGAACATCAGCTTTTAATATTCTGTGGAAGAACATTGATTATAAATACAGACCAAAAGAGAATAAAGTACATATCATTTTTTTCTTTTTTTTTCACAAAAGCCATATTTATGGCAGGTCTATTCTCCTACTTTCATATAACATTTATGACTATTACATTTAATTCCTTTGCATCTATACAAGTTTTAGAAGTAATAATTTCCATAATTCTGTTCCACCTAGGCTGTGCTCCTCTTTATTAGCTCTTCAGCCGTACTGTTAATAGCGCTGCCAATACAAGTTTTTGAAAAGCCACCTTGAGCGTGCGATATGGTGGCGATGAGCTCCATAGCGCAAAAAAATCTAAGGGCTGAGAATACATGCTTGTGCACGCTTTCCCCATAGACATCAATGGGGAGAGCGTGTTATAAAAAAAAAACTAACACCTGAAGCGCGGGATGGCGATCGCCGTAACGCAACCCTATTGATGTCTATGGGGAAAAAAAAGTTACGTTTAAACCTACATCTAAACACCCTAACATAAACCCCAAGTCTAAATACCTCTAATCCGCCGCTCCCCGACATTGCCGCCACTATAATAAAGTTATTAAGCCCTATTCACCCGCACCCCAACATCACTGACACTATAATAAAAATATTAACTCCTATTCCGCTGCTCCCCGACATCGCTGCCACTAAATAAAGTTATTAATCCCTAAACCTCTGGCCTCCCACATCATCGCCACTAAATAAACCTATTAACCCCTAAACTGCCAGCCCCCACATCGCAAAAAAATAAATTAAACTATTAACCCCTAAACCTAACAACCCCCTAACTTAAAATTAAAATTACAATATCCCTATCTTAAAATTAATAAAAACTTACAATAAAAACTTAAATTAAAAAAAACTAAGTTTAAACTAACAATTAACCTAACATAACTATTACACTAAAATTAAAATAACTACAAATTAAATAAACTAAATTACACATTAAAAAAACCTAACACTACTAAAAAAATGTAATCTAAAATTATTAAAAATAAAAAATACTAAATTACAAAAAATAATAAACACTAAATTACGAAAAATAACAAACAAAATTATCCAAAATAAAAACAATTGTACCTAATCTAATAGCCCTATAAAAATAAAAAAGCCCACCCAAAATAAAAAAGCCTAACCTACAATAAGCTACCAATAGCCCTTAAAAGGGCCTAAAGAAATCAGCTCTTTTCACTGTAAAAAAATACAAAGACCCCCCCAACAGTAAAACCCACCACCCATCCAACCCCCCAAAATAAAAAACCTAACTCTAACAAAAACCTAAGCTACCCATTGCCCTGAAAAGGGCATTTGGATGGGCATTGCCCTTAAAAGAACATTTATCTCTTTTGCATTGCCCTTAAAAGGGCATTTAGCTCTTTTAAGAAAGCCCAAACCCTAATCTAAAAAACAAAAAAAACCCCCCGACAATCCACTTACAGTTTTTGAAGTCCGGACATCCAAGTGGCGAGGTCTTCATCCATCCATGTGGTACCTTCTATTTTCATCCAGACAGCATCTTCTATGTTCATCCCGGCGGTGTCTTCTATCGTCAACCGGGTCCATCCTTCAAGACATCTGGCGCGGAGCATCCTCTTCATACGGTTGCCGCCGTACACTGAATCTTCAATGCAAGGAAGCCTTTTCAAAAAAGCGTCCCATGCATCCTTATTGACTGATTTGATTTTTGAAATTCAAATCAGCCAATAGGATGACAGCTACTGAAATCCTATTGGCTGTTCAAATCAGCCAATAGGATGAGAGCTACTGAAATTCTATAGGCTATTCAAATCAGCCAATAGAATTTCAGTAGCTCTCATCCCATTGGCTAATTTGAACAGCCAATAGGATTTCAGTAGCTCTCATCCTATTGGCTGATTTGAATTTTAAAAATCAAATCAGCCAATAGGTATGCAAGGGATGCCATTTTGAAAAGGCTCCCTTGCATTGAAGATTCAGTGTACGGCGGTGACCGTATGGAGAGGATGCTCTGCACTGGATGTCTTGAAGAATTGTCATTGACTGATAATCACCACTATAGCTGTGCGGAAATCCAGCTTGGCATTGACTGGATTTCCCACACGGTTATTGGCTAAGAGGTAAAAATGTCACCTCTCAGCCAAATAGCGTTCTGCCATGGGCTGCCTTAGCATCTCAGTGTGCAAACAAATAAAGGAGCTTTCAGCATGAAGTATTTTATACTTCATGACTGAAAGTCCCCCTAATTTGTTCCAATGGTAAATCCTAGCATTTCAGAAACGCTAGGATTTACCATTACTTTAAGCAGTTTATTTATTAACAGTTTATATTAAAATTTTGCTTTTAGAACACAAATAATTGTCTTTAAGATATAAGTTGCACTTGTATTTCACTCGGCCTTCCTGTTCTCATAGCAGATGCTCTTATCTAGAAATAAGGAGATGTAACATTTCAAGAGACAGATAGTGCTAGCTTAACTTGAAAATATTTGCTTGTTATGAGAAAAACTCTTATTTTGCTATAACACTTGCTAAATTAAAGTGCCCTACAACATTTTGAGCTATGTGCATATTATAAAAGGCTCAACTGAGGTAAAACAGAGTGTGAAAAAAAGTGTATAAGTGTTTTAATAACATTTCCAAAAATCTGCAAAAATACTTAAACTTTGTGTTGCCAAGTATAGCCTGCTCCATCCCCCTTATCAGTGTCCTACTCCAAACCTTGTGGTTTCATATAACAAAGCGTGCATGTGAGGATAATTACTTATGCAAGCAAAGGGGGGTTGAGGAGGGACAGCCGGCATTGCTATTGATTGTTGCCAAGAGGCTTGCTCGTTTCCATGGGGATAATGTCACAAGCTTTGTGAAAACTTCAGCATTATATTATGCACTGCTTTAATCAGGTGTCATGGGACTCTGCCTCCTACCGTGCATGTACATGAGTGCATTCAGCAGACGATATGGCCTGGATAGCACCTTCCATATATGTAAAAGCCCAGATGGGAGCTTGCTGCAAACAAAACTATGCCTGAATTAAAGGGGTAAATGGGGGTTAAAACAGAAAATGTTTTGCAGGTAAGCTTTGCTGCATTATATATTTAAAAACTTATATTAGTTCATACTGTTTTATGTCCCTTTAAATAGTAGAATTGACCAATTAAAAAATCCAGTGCTGTGACGCAAGAACATATAGGAACTAGAAGTTTTACAAAGAGAATTCAAACAATAAATTGAAATTAAAAGCATCTGATAATTATGGTAATATAAATTATTCATTAGTACTACCTTTTCCCACCACCCTATTTTCTCCCCCTTCTAACCTTCCACTTTCCACCACTACAACCTTTCAGTGCCATCATATTTTTTTAACTCTTTCATTCCTTTTTAGCTCTCTCATGCTAAACTACTCATATTCCTCACTTTCTCACCCACCTGCCACATACAAGTTTGTATTTAATAGTTATCCTTAGATACTCAAATCAGAGAAAGGCAGGAGCAGGAGAGGTGGCAACAGCAGACTTAAACAAACATGTGTTTAGAGTCTCTTGGACACAGTTGCCAAAAAGTTCCCTATAATATTTTATTTTAATGGATGATGACCACCAAAGAGCAGAAAGGGCAGAAGCAGGAGAGGCAGCAGCGACAACAGGCAGCAGACTTACTGAGCTAGGTATGCTACACAGTTCATAAACCTCAAAAATACACCTCCAAGGTAGACGGAGGACAAACATGTGCCTAGAGTCTCTTGGACACAACGACCAGCAGTTCCCTAAGGAATTGGCATTGACTGATGATGACCACTACAGAGCAGGAAGGCCAGGAGAAGCAGACTTACTGAACTAGGTAGGCCCCTCATTACCGCTCATAAACACATCTTTAAGGGAAGAGGAGATCAAACAAGTACCTGGAGTCCCTTGGATACAGCGGCCAGTAATGCCCTAAACATTAGGCATTGACAGATGATGACCACCACAGAGCAGGAAGGGCAGGAGTAGGAGTGGAAAACATTTAAAAATAAATCAGTGTTAAATCTAAAGGCAGGGTAATCTAGCTATCGAATGTTACATTTGAGAAACGCCATTTGCTCCATGAGCTGTAGTGACATTTGTGAGCACTGAGGTTCAGAGCAGGCCATACTATCCTCTTGTCTTTCCAATAAGTTAGAGGGTTTGCTGTAGGGGGAAAAGGAGATTCACAAATATATGCCCTTACCATTCCTGAGGCACTTGTACTCCCCTTTCTTAAGGGGGCTTCAGTGGGTCCCACAAAACAGTATACTGCCTCCAACCAAAACACATCTGCTCTGCTGCAGCTGCTGGTAGGAGTTGAACAAATTATATCTGTCTTCTGCTACTTCACTTCTCCCACACACAGTATGCTCTTCTTTTCTTGCAATATATGTAACACTAGTCATGGTAGTGGTAGGCTCTGGATATCTCCTACTACAGCAGATGTTAAAGATGACCATGCTGCTGAGACAACTGCCACTTTTGATCTATATGTATAAGCTGGAGCTGCAGACAATGGACTTGAAAATGATATTTGATTCTGTGAAGCACTAGAAGCAGACTCTAAACTCTTAGTGATGGTGCTGGTGACAGAGGTACTACTACTGGTGGTGGTGGAAAATGGAAATATAGTACTCTCTGATCTACTAACCATTTTATGACAGAATAATATGATTTTATATCATTAGCAACTAGATTTTGTTGTTGGTGGTGCCCCCACTGCAATAACAAATATTGTTTCAATTAAATGAGGGGCACACCATACTATGATATATGTAATACAGATAGTATGCTATTAACAGTATAGGACACAGGTATTCACTATGAGCAAGATAGCCAGCTACTGCAAAATTATTATTATTATTGTTATATACCCTGATGAAAATGTCTGTTACGTAACCACTATGGTGCTTCAGAGAGCCTATAGAAAAATGCCAGGTACCCTTTTTGCCCCCACTGCAATAACAAATATTGTTTCAGTTAGATGAGGGGTACACCGTAATACTATACATGTAATAAAGATAGTATACTAGTAACAGTATAGGCAAGAGACATGCACTATATGCAATATAGCCATATATGTTTTACACTCAAATGAAAAGGAATGCTACATAACTGCTATAGTGCTTTAGGGACTATAGCAAACTTCCAGGGGTACTAGTAATATGCATATAATATCTCTAATATATATAGATAGATAGATAGATAGATAGATAGATAGATAGATAGATAGATAGATAGATAGATGATAGATAGATAGATAGATAGATAGATAGATAGATAGATAATATACATATATATATATACACATATATGTGTGTAGATTATATATCGTTAATGGAAAAGAGGTTTGTTGGCCCCACTCAGTAAAATGTTCCTTTAGATGTCTGTAAAGACTCTGTTTCTTGGAGAGGATGGTTATATACAAAAGTCCCTTTGAAGGTATAAAATGGTGGTAATACTGTACTTCTGAGAGTATATGGGATAGTAATCACCCTGGGATGTATTCCCTCTCGCAGCAGTTGCGGACTAGGTGACAGACCTATTAAATGTGATACTAGACTTAGTATTTACTATAAACCCAAATATGTTAAGCAGTGCTGAAAGGTATGCATAAAGGATTATGGGCCTTATGTCACCCCGGGATACATTCCCTCTCACATATGCCGTATGCGGACTATGTAACAGGCCTCCTATGTATAATGTAATTCTACACACTCCTATAGTCACAAAGAAATATCCTCTTCTACTGCACTTAGCTTACACATTAACAGTACCTTGGTTGTGGTCGTCCTTATCAGACCCATTTAGCTCTTTCTCTGTTTCCGTCTATTGTCAGTACATCGCCGCTGTGTGTTTCTTACGGGTGGGGTGTGTGTCTCCCAGTTTCGTTCATCCAATCCAGTGGTACATCAGATTAATCACAAACGGAAACAGTATAAGCAAAATGTAGAAAGTGACACGCTTCAACAATTCCATACGATAAAAAGTTCTCTTTATTTGTAGTTATTAAAAAATGTACAAGCCACCAATACAAAACATGAGAAGTTCAGCACAACGGCTTACGCGTTTCAGGTGTGACCCGTGATTATAGCTAACATTATTAACCTATTAACCCCTAAACCACAAAACCCCCACATCGCAATAAACCTAATTACCCTATTAACCCCTAAACCGCAAAACCCCACATCACAATAAACATAATTAACCTATTAACCCCTAAACTGCAAAACCCACACATCGCAATAAACCTATTTACCCTATTAACCCCTAAACCGCCAAAACCCACAACACAAATAACTAATTAAATTACTAAACCCCTAACCTAACACCCATAACCTAACACCCCCTAAATTAACACAAATTAAAGGGACAGTCTAGGCCAAAATAAACTTTCATGATTCAGATAGAGCATGTCATTTTAAACAATTTTCCAGTTTACTTTTATCCCCAATTTTGCTTTGTTCTCTTGGTATTCTTAGTTGAAAGCTTAACCTAGGATGTTTATATGCTAATTCCTTAGACCTTGAAGCCCACCTCTTTCAGATTGCATTTTAACAGTTTTTCACCACTAGAGGGTGTTAGTTCACGGATTTCATATAGATAACACTGTGCTTGTGCACAAGAAGTTATCTGTGAGCAGGCACTGATTGGCTAGACTGCAAGTCTGTCAAAAGAACTGAATAAAGGGGCAGTTTGCAGAGGCTTAGATACAAGATAATCACAGAGGTTAAAAGAATATTATTATAACTGTGTTGGTTATGCAAAACTGGGGAATGGGTAATAAAGGGATTATCTATCTTTTAAAACAATAACAATTCTGGTGTAGACTGTCCCTTTAACTAAGCTAAAAAATACTAAAGTTACTACAAAAAAAAAAGCTAAGATTACAAAAAATGAAAAAAGGCTAACATTACAGAAATAAAAAAAAAAATAACAAAGTTTACAAAATTAAATCTAATCCCTAACGGCTAGATTTAGAGTTTTGTCGGAAACGACCCGCGTAGCTAACGCTGTTTTTTTTTCCCCCGCACCTTTTAAATACCGCTGGTATTTAGAGTTCACAGAAGGGCTGCGTTAGGCTCCAAAAAGGGAGCGTATAGCATATTTACCGCCACTGCAACTCTAAATACCAGCGGTGCTTACGGACGCGGCCAGCTTCAAAAACGTGCTCGTGCACGATTTCCCCATAGGAAACAATGGGGCCGTTTGAGCTGAAAAAAAACCTAACACCTGCAAAAAAGCAGTGTTCAGCTCCTAACGCAGCCTCATTGTTTCGTATGGGGAAAGACGTCCTAAGTCTGCACCTAACACCCTAACATGTACCCCAAGTCTAAACACCCCTAACCTTACACTTATTAACCCCTAATCTGCCGCCCCCGCTATCGCTGACCCCTGCATATTTTTTAACCCCTAATCTGCCGCTCTGTACACCGCCGCAACCTACATTATCCCTATGTACCCCTAATCTGCTGCCCTAACATCGCCGACCCCTATATTATATTTATTAACCCCTAATCTGCCGCCCCCAACGTCGCCGCCACCTACCTACAATTATTAACCCCTAATCTGCCGACCGGACCTCGCCGCTACTATAATAAATTTATTAACCCCTAATCCGCCTCACTAACCCTATAATAAATAGTATTAACCCCTAATCTGCCCTCCCTAACATCACCGACAACTAACTTCAAGTATTAACCCCTAATCTGCCGACCGGACCTCACCGCTACTCTATTAAATTTATTAACCCCTAAAGCTAAGTCTAACCCTAACACTAACACCCCCCTAAGTTAAATATAATTTTTATCTAACAAAATAAATTAACTCTTATTAAATAAATTATTCCTATTTAAAGCTAAATACTTACCTATAAAATAAACCCTAATATAGCTACAATATAAATTATAATTATATTGTAGCTATTTTAGGATTAATATCTATTTTACAGGTAACTTTGTATTTATTTTAACCAGGTACAATAGCTATTAAATAGTTAATAACTATTTAATAACTACCTAGTTAAAATAATTACCAAATTACCTGTAAAATAAATCCTAACTTAAGTTACAATTAAACCTAACACTACACTATCAATAAATTAATTAATTAAAATACCTACAATTATCTACAATTAAACCTAACACTACACTATCAATAAATTAATTAAATAAAATACCTACAAATAAATACAATTAAATAAACTAACTAAAGTACAAAAAATAAAAAAAGAACTAAGTTACAAAAAATAAAAAAATAATTTACAAACATTAGAAAAATATTACAACAATTTTAAGCTAATTACACCTACTCTAAGCCCCCTAATAAAATAACAAAGCCCCCCAAAATAAAAAAAATGCCCTACCCTATTCTAAAATACAAATAGAAAAGCTCTTTTACCTTACCAGCCCTTAAAAGGGCCTTTTGCGGGGCATGCCCCAAAGAATTCAGCTCTTTTGCCTGTAAAAAAACATACAATACCCCCCCAACATTACAACCCACCACCCACATACCCCTAATCTAACCCAAACCCCTCTTAAATAAACCTAACACTAAGCCCCTGAAGATCTTCCTACCTTGTCTTCACCACGCCAGGTATCACCGATCGGTCCAGAAGAGGCTCCGAAGTCTTCATCCAAGCCCAAGCGGGGGCTGAAGAAGTCCATCATCGGGCTGAAGAGGTCCATCATCAGGCTGAAGTCTTGATCCAAGCGGCGGCTGAAGAAGTCCATCATCAGGATAAAGTCTTGATCCAAGAGGGCGCTGAAGAAGTCCATCATCGGGCTGAAGTCTTCTATCAAGCACATCTTCACTCTTCTTTCTTCCAGAGCCATCTTCTTCCAGCTGACGCTGATCCATCCTCTTCTACCGACACCTACTCGCCAAATGACGGTTCCTTTAAATGACGTCATCCAAGATGGCGTCCCTCGAATTCCGATTGGCTGATAGGATTCTATCAGCCAATCGGAATTAAGGTAGGAAAATTCTGATTGGCTGATGGAATCAGCCAATCAGATTGAGCTCACATTCTATTGGCTGTTCCGATTTCCTACCTTAATTCTGATTGGCTGATAGAATCCTATCAGCCAATCGGAATTCGAGGGACGCCATCTTGGATGACGTCATTTAAAGGAACCGTCATTCGGCGAGTAGGCGTTGGTAGAAGAGGATGGATCCATGTCGGCTGGAAGAAGATGGCTCCGGAAGAAAGAAGATTGAAGATGCCGCTTGATAGAAGACTTCAGCCCGATGATGGACTTCTTCAGCGCCCGCTTGGATCAAGACTTCAGCCCGATGATGGACTTCTTCAGCCGCCGCTTGGATCAAGACTTCAGCCCGATGATGGACCTCTTCAGCCCGATGATGGACTTCTTCAGCCCCCGCTTGGGCTTGGATGAAGACTTCGGATCCTCTTCTGGACCGATCGGTGATACCCGGCGTGGTGAAGACAAGGTAGGAAGATCTTCAGGGGCTTAGTGTTAGGTTTATTTAAGGGGGGTTTGGGTTAGATTAGGGGTATGTGGGTGGTGGGTTGTAATGTTGGGGGGGTATTGTATGTTTTTTTTACAGGCAAAAGAGCTTAATTCTTTGGGGCATGCCCCGCAAAAGGCCCTTTTAAGGGCTGGTAAGGTTAAAGAGCTTTTCTATTTGTATTTTAGAATAGGGTAGGGCATTTTTTTATTTTGGGGGGCTTTGTTATTTTATTAGGGGGCTTAGAGTAGGTGTAATTAGCTTAACATTGTTGTAATCTTTTTCTAATGTTTGTAAATTATTTTTTTATTTTTTGTAACTTAGTTCTTTTTTTATTTTTTGTACTTTAATTAGTTTATTTAATTGTATTTATTTGTAGGTATTTTATTTAATTAATTTATTGATAGTGTAGTGTTAGGTTTAATTGTAGATAATTGTAGGTATTTTATTTAATTAATTTATTGATAGTGTAGTGTTAGGTTTAATTGTAACTTAAGTTAGGATTTATTTTACAGGTAATTTGGTAATTATTTTAACTAGGTAGCTATTAAATAGTTATTAACTATTTAATAGCTATTGTACCTGGTTAAAATAAATACAAAGTCACCTGTAAAATAAATATTAATCCTAAAATAGCTACAATATAATTATAATTTATATTGTAGCTATATTAGGGCTTATTTTATAGGTATTTAGCTTTAAATAGGAATAATTTATTTAATAAGAGTTAATTTATTTAGTTAGATAAAAATTATATTTAATAAATGTATTAGAGTAGCGGTGGGGTCCGGTCGGCAGATTAGGGGTTAATACTTGAAGTTAGGTGTCGGCGATGTTAGGGACGGCTGATTAGGGGTTAATACTATTTATTATAGGGTTATTGAGGCGGGAGTGAGTCGGATTAGGGGTTAATAACTTTATTATAGTTGCGGTGAGGTCCAGTCGGCAGATTAGGGGTTAATAAGTGTAGGTAGGTGACGGCGAAGTGGGGGCGGAAGATTAGGGGTTAATAAATATAATGTAGGGGTCGGCGGTGTTAGGGGCAGCAGATTAGGGGTACATAGGGATAATGTAGGTTGCGGCGGTGTGCGGTCGGCACATTAGGGGTTAAAAAAATGTATTAGAGTGGTGGCGATGTGGGGGGGCCCCGGTTTAGGGGTACATAGGTAGTTTATGGGTGTTAGTGTACTTTAGAGCACAGTAGTTAAGAGCTTTATGAACCGGTGTTAGCCCAGAAAGCTCTTAACTCCTGGCTTTTTGCTGCGGCTGGAGTTTTGTCGTTTTCTAACGCTCACTTCAGCCAAGACTCTAAATACCGGCGTTAGAAAAATCCCATTGAAAAGATAGGATACGCAAATGGCGTAGGGGGATCTGCGGTATGGAAAAGTCGCGGCTGCAAAGTGAGCGTTAGACCCTTTCCTGACTGACTCTCAATACCAGCGGTAGCCCAAAACCAGCGTTAGGAGCCCCTAACGCTGGTTTTGACGGCTAACACCAAACTCTAAATCTAGCCGTATGAAAATAAAAAAGCCCCCCAAAATAAAAACACCACCTAATCTGAGAATAAAGTGCCAGTAGCCCTTAAAAGGGCTTTTTGCAGGGCATTGCCCCAAGATAAACAGCTCTTTTACAGAAAAAAGTCTAAGTCCCCCTAACAGTAAACACCCCACACACCAAATCCCCCAAAATAAAAGAACCTAACACTAAAAAATCTAAACTACCCATTGCCCTGAAAAGGGCATTTGTTTGGGCATTGCCCGTAAAAGGACATTTAGCTCTTTTAATGCCTTTCCCTAATCTAAATAAAACAACCCCCCAAAAAAACCTTAAAAAAATCTAAGTCTAACCCCCAGCTTGGTACTCACCTTTCCTGACGTCCGGCGGAGAAGGTCCTCTTCCAGGCGGTGAAGTCTTCTTCCAAGCGGCGACCTCTTCTTTCTTCTTCCAGGAACATCTGATGCGGAGCGGAACTGAAGACCGATGACCGCGGAGCTGAAGACCGGCGACCCTGGAACTGAAGACTGGCGACCCTGTAACTGAAGACCAGCAACCCTGGAACTGAAGACCGGCAACCGTGGAGCCATGATGCGTGGAGGATCCTCTTCATATGATCTACGCCGTTCACTGAATAGTGAATTCAAGGTACGCAATTAAAGATGGCGCCCCTTGAATTCCTATTGGCTGATTTGATTCTTCAAATTAAAATCAGCCAATAGGATGAGAGATACTGAAATCCTATTGGCTGATTTAAAAAGAGCTGTTTATCTTGGGGCACTGCCCTGCAAAAAGCTCTTTTATGGGCTACTGGCAGTTTATTCTTAGATTAGGGTTTTTTTTATTTTGGGGGGGGCTTTTTATTTTCATAGGGATTAGGTTTAATTTTGTAAACTTTGGTAATTTATTTTTTATTTTCTGTAGTTCAATTTTTTTTAAATTAAAAAAACATAGACTGAGAGGGGAGAGAGAGCAAAGAAGAGGGGGGAGAGAGATCAAAAGAGAGGGGGAGAGATCAAAAGAGAAGGGGGAGAGAGAGCAAAAGAGAAGGGGGATAGAGAGCAAAAGAGAGGGGAGAAAGAGAGCAAAAGAGAGGGGGGAGAGAGCAAAAGAGAGGAGAGAGTGAGAGCAAAAGAGTGGGAGTGTCAGGCTCAACTTTGCTCTTATCTAGAGAGATTAGAATAGTTGAGCATAAGTATGTTAATGGCCACAACTGCTGGAATTCAAGTAAGTAAATGTATATATGTAGCTGAACTGATATATGGTAACAACCACATGAACCCAGGCAACTGGTTGTACCATAATATCAAACAGCAGAGTTTGATATATTGTGAGTATAGGTTAAAGGTTCTTATTGTCAACACATGTGTAGAAAATACACTGAGGTTAATATGACAAGAAATTCAACCTGAATATACAAATGAGAATTGCATCAGCAGTTTTATAAAGTTTAATAGTGAGATAATTCAATATCAGTTATATTATAAATCAGCCTGCATATACAATATAACCCTGATATTAAGAAGGATATTGCAAAACAAACTTAGTAGCTCCTTACACATCTCAGAGAACCGCAATAGTTAGATCTTGATAAATATATATATGACTGGTAGAAACAAGCGAGCAACAATTATATGGAGCGTGGAACGTACATACAATCTGAGATAGAAGTTATGCTGCAGCTTAAGCTTACCGGTAAGTTAGAAGATACTTAGATGCGGCCGTTAGAGAGGGGAGAGCAGGAGCTGTGTGATCCGCAGGCTGCGTGCGTGGAGCGGAGATGGCGTGTGACGTCACCGCACAGTATGTTCAGCATAGAAGGACGATTTGAGGAACGCTGTAAGAAATATAACAAGAGGTTGAAATAAGGTAGCTCTTCCTGTAGATCGATGGAGCTGTAGGTTGAAGAGCAGTGCTAGTGCTGGAGGATATGTGAACAGCGTTCACACGAGTTTATCCAAAACAGTGAATAAGGTAGAGCCTGATCCACAAGTGATCCAGAGAGAGGCTGTAATGTTGAAAAGCACAATACTAAGCAACGATATTGTGGGGAGTGAACCTTATAAAGGTAAGGTATGCTGAATTACTGGGTCCTAAAGAGAGACTTATTGTAAGCATAAAGAGAAGAAGGATGACACCCTGACAGAACCCCCCCTTCAAGGAGCAACTCCGGTGCTCACAACTTGGGTCTGTCTGGGTTCCGCTGATGAAAACGTGAGACCAGACGAGGAGCGGAGATGTTACAGGCCGGTTCCCAGGAGTCTTCCTCAGAGGAGTAACCCTTCCAATGGACAAGATATTCAAGACGTCCAAGTCGTAGACGAGAATCCAGAATGGAGGAAACCTCATACTTCAATTCAGGATCAATGTCTACAGATGGAGAAGGGGTAAGGTGAGTAGAAGCACGGAGATGTCTATAGGGTTTCAACAAGGACACATGGAAGGTAGGATGAATTTTTAGGGAGTCCGGCAGTCTAAGACGTACAGCGTTGATATTGACAACCCTGTCCACCGGGTAAGGTCCAACAAAAAGAGGTGACAGTTTCTTTGAAGGGGTGTTCAGTTTCATATTCCTGGTGGAGAGCCAAACCAAATCCCCGGGACTGTAAGTGGGAGAAGGCCGGCGATGGCGATCATAGTAATGCTTGTAAGAGTCCTTGGCTTGTTTGATGGCTGCTTCAATATTCCGGAAATTTGAGGAAATATCCGTAGTTAACTGAGAAATTGAAGGTGATACTGTATCCGAGGTAGGCAGAAGTTGGAAACGAGGGTGGAAACCATAATTAGCGAAAAATGGTGTTTGATTGATTGAGGTGTGTATGGTATTATTATAACAGAACTCGGCGTAGGACAAGAATTCTGACCAATGATGTTGCTGAGAGGAGCAGAAGGTTCTGAGGAATTGTTCAAGCCACTGGTTACACCTCTCTGTTTGGCCATTCCCCTGGGGGTGGTAGGCTGTGGTTAGTTTTCGTTGGAAGGAAAAGATTCTACAGAATTCTTGCCATAATTTGCAGGAAAATTGAGTGCCTCGGTCACTGAGGATTGAAGTGGGTAAACCATGATGTTTAAATACATGTTTAAGGAGTAGATGAACTGTTTCTAAGGCAGTGGGTAGTTTTGAGTAGGGAATGAAATGGCACATCTTAGTGAATAAATCCACAACAACTAAAATAGTGGTATTCCTGGAAGATGTGGGTAGATCTACTATGAAATCTAATGCGATTTCTGACCAAGGTGTCTTGGGGGTAGGTAGGCTGGTTGTTTAGCTTTTTTAGAGATAGTACATATAGCACAGGATAGTACATGTTCTTTGATATCCTTGAACATATGGGGCCACCAGTAATTTCTTGAGACCAGTTCGAATGTTTTTGTGATACCAGGATGACCTGCTAAGGAAGACTCATGTACAGTTTGGAGAAGAGTCGGTCTAAGAGTAGATGGTATATATAATTTTGCCGAATGATAGTAACAACCATTAGGATGGAGTTGTAAGAGATGTAGAGGTTTATTGTGGTCTTTATTTTGTTCTCTGAGGACTGTTGGAAGTGAATTGAAAGTGAATAGTAAAAACTTGTCTTGTGGAATGAGTGATTGTTCTGTAGAGTGACTTGGAGAATAAGATGTAATCCTAGAAAGTGCATCAGCCTTTTGATTCTTCCCTGAAGGGCGATAGGTGATTAAAAAATTAAAGCGAGAGAAAAAAAGATTCCATCTTACTTGTCTGGCTGAGAGAGTTCGGGTACTTTTCAAATATTGCAGATTCCTGTGATCTGTGTAAATGAGCGTAGGAATCTTGACACCTTCTAACAAGTGACGCCAATGCTCCAAAGATAGTTTTATTGCCAGGAGTTCCTTATCACCTATCGCGTAATTCTGTTCGGCTGTATTCAGGGTCCGTGAGAAGTATGCAACAGGATGAAGTGGTTTCGACAGATCTTGTCTTTGGGAAAGAATAGCGCCTATTGCATAGTTGGAGGCATCAACCTCCAACACAAACTGGAGCCTTGTATCAGGGAAACGGAGAATAGGTGCTGTTGTGAAACACTTTTTTAAGTAGTCGAAAGCTGTCTGTGCTTCAGGTGTCCATTTAAATGGTTTATTAGCTTTCGTGAGGCTGGTTAAGGGTATTGTAAGTTTAGAGAAATTCTTAATAAACTTTCGGTAGAAATTTGAGAATCCCATGAAGCATTGTACTTGTCGTTTGGTTTTAGGGGTAGGCCAATTTAATATAGATTCAATCTTTTTATTGTCCATACTGATACCAGAGGGAGTTATGTCATAGCCCAAAAAGGTTATTGACTGTGAGTTGAATAGACATTTTTCAGCCTTCGCATAGAGATGATTACCCCTGAGTCTCGAGAGAACCTGTCGTACATGTAGGATGTGTTCTTGGTATGTCTTAGAATATATTAAGATATCATCCAAGTTGATGACTATGTATATGTCCAGAATGTCTCTAAATATATCATTGATCAGGTGTTGAAAGGTCGCGGGGGCGTTGCACAGCCCGAACGGCATAACAACATATTCGAAGAGGCCGTAGCGTGTCCTAAAGGCCGTCAACCATTCATCACCTGATCTGATTCTAATAAGATTATACGCTCCCCTCAGATCTAACTTAGTAAAAAACTTAGCCCCTTCGAGCCTTTCTATAAGCTCGGGAATGAGGGGTAAAGGGTATCGATTTTTTACTGTAATTTTATTCAACTGTCTATAGTCGACTATAGGCCTGAGGGAACCATCTTTATTCTTGACGAAGAATATACCTGCACTGGCGGGTGATGTGGAGGGACGTATGAAACCTTTTGTGAGATTTTCATCTAAATATGATTTTAGGTGTTTAAGCTCAGATTCAGATAAAGGAAAAATATGCCCAGTTGGAATCTCTGCTCCAGGTAAGATGTCAATGGGGCAATCATATTTCCTGTGAGGGGGTAAGCTTTCAGCTTCTTTTTTACTAAAAACATCGGCATAGTCCCTATATACTTCAGGAATATTTAAATCTAGGTCAGCTTCAGTGGTTTGCAAAACAGTGACAGGAAAACATGTAGAAAGACAGAATTTCGAATTAAAACTGAGAGATTGGGTAACCCAGTCTATCTGGGGATTATGTGTAGAAAGCCAACTGATACCTAGTACAATAGGTGAGATAGGTGATGAAATTACATCAAAGGTGATATATTCTCTGTGGTGTTCAGAGGTTACTACAAGTAGAGGTATGGTTTGGAATTCTACTGGCCCAGTAGTAATGGGGTTCCCATCTATGCCTCTTAAAGATACAGGAGACCTTTTGTGCACCAAGGGAATTTTATTTGTGTGGGTGAAATTTTTATCAATGTATGAAGCAGTAGCTCCAGAATCAATAATCGCGGAGGCGTTGACCCGCTGAAGATCCCACTGCAAGAGAAGGGATACATTTAGATAAGGTGAAACTGGTAAGAGAGTACTACAGTACTGAGAATAATTATAAGTCTTACCCTTGTTTTGGCGTTGGAGGGAAGGACAGTCCTTAACTGTGTGATTGTCAGCGGCACAATAGAGACAAAGATTATTCATTCTTCTCCTTGCTTTTTCCTCTTGTGAAAGAGGTCCTTTTAACATACCTATGTCCATAGGTTCTGGTATATGTTTGGTAACGGAACTAGGTGTAGGTTTTTTAAGGTATAGATCATGAGAAGACCTCTCCTGCTGTCTTTCTCTGAGACGTCTATCTATTGTGATACTTAGGGACATCAATTCCTCTAATGAGGCTGGCAACTCAGATCTGGAAAGTTCATCTTTTATACCGTCAGAAAGTCCTAATCTAAACTGATTCCTGAGAGAGATGTCATTCCACATTGTATCTTTAGCCCATTTCTTGAAGTCTGCTATATAGTCTTCGACTACTCTTTTCCTTTGTTTAAGGGCTCTCATGGCAGTTTCTGCCGACAATTGTTTGTATGGATCCTCATACAAAAGACCCATGGCATTGAAAAAATTTTCAAGGGAGTTCAGAATCTCATCATTAGTTTCAAAATAAGCATTGGCCCATGTACAGGGTTCACCTCTTAAATATGAAATTACGGTGAGAACCCTGGCCCTATCATTAGGGTAGGTGTGAGGTTTCAGTGAGAACATAAGTAAACAGGCGTTTTTAAATTCTCTGTAGAGAGACCTGTCTCCATTAAATTTTTCAGGAGGACTAACCTGAGGCTCTATTATGGGAATTTTTTTATCTACGACATCCCTAATATAAGCTTTTAGGGCATCATTCTGTGCCTTTAGTGTATTGAAACCTTCTGTGAGAATATCAACCCTTTGTGTTAAAGTCTGTAAATGAGCATTAATCCCAGCTGGGTCCATCTTGGTTTTGAAGGCTTAGTATTCTGTCAGGCTCAACTTTGCTCTTATCTAGAGAGATTAGAATAGTTGAGCATAAGTATGTTAATGTCCACAACTGCTGGAATTCAAGTAAGTAAATGTATATATGTAGCTGAACTGATATATGGTAACAACCACATGAACCCAGGCAACTGGTTGTACCATAATATCAAACAGCAGAGTTTGATATATTGTGAGTATAGGTTAAAGGTTCTTATTGTCAACACATGTGTAGAAAATACACTGAGGTTAATATGACAAGAAATTCAACCTGAATATACAAATGAGAATTGCATCAGCAGTTTTATAAAGTTTAATAGTGAGATAATTCAATATCAGTTATATTATAAATCAGCCTGCATATACAATATAACCCTGATATTAAGAAGGATATTGCAAAACAAACTTAGTAGCTCCTTACACATCTCAGAGAACCGCAATAGTTAGATCTTGATAAATATATATATGACTGGTAGAAACAAGCGAGCAACAATTATATGGAGCGTGGAACGTACATACAATCTGAGATAGAAGTTATGCTGCAGCTTAAGCTTACCGGTAAGTTAGAAGATACTTAGATGCGGCCGTTAGAGAGGGGAGAGCAGGAGCTGTGTGATCCGCAGGCTGCGTGCGTGGAGCGGAGATGGCGTGTGACGTCACCGCACAGTATGTTCAGCATAGAAGGACGATTTGAGGAACGCTGTAAGAAATATAACAAGAGGTTGAAATAAGGTAGCTCTTCCTGTAGATCGATGGAGCTGTAGGTTGAAGAGCAGTGCTAGTGCTGGAGGATATGTGAACAGCGTTCACACGAGTTTATCCAAAACAGTGAATAAGGTAGAGCCTGATCCACAAGTGATCCAGAGAGAGGCTGTAATGTTGAAAAGCACAATACTAAGCAACGATATTGTGGGGAGTGAACCTTATAAAGGTAAGGTATGCTGAATTACTGGGTCCTAAAGAGAGACTTATTGTAAGCATAAAGAGAAGAAGGATGACACCCTGACAGGGAGAGAGAGAGAGCAAAAGAGAGGGGAGAGAGAGCGAGCAAAAGAGAAGGGGGAAAGAGAGAGAGCAAAAGAGAGGGGGGAGAGAGAGAGCAAAAGAGAGGGGGGAGAGAGAGAGCAAATGAGAGGGGGGAGAGAGCAAATGAGAGGGGAGAGAGAGCAAAAAAGAGGGGAGAGAGCAAAAGATAGGGGAGAGATCAAAAGAGAAGGGGGAGAGAGATCAAAAGAGAGGGGGGAGAGATCAAAAGAGAAGGGGAAGAGAGAGCAAAGGAGAGGGTGAGAGAGAGCAAAAGAGAGGGGGAGAGAGAGTAAAAGAGAGAGGGGAGAGAGCACAAAAGAGAGGGGGAAGAGAGAGCAAAAGAAAGGGGGGATCGAGAGCAAAAGGGGTGGTGAAAGAATACACCTGGATGGATTGTTTCACCCTGCTTTTTTTGGAATCCACCTGGATGCAGCGTAAGCTGCATCCAGGTGGATTCTTTCACAGCCCTGCCATTTTCGGAATCCACCTGGATGGCAGGGTGGTGAAAGTATCCACCTGGATGCAGCGTAAGCTGCATCCAGGTGGATTCTTTCACCACCCTGCCATTTTTGGAATCCACAAAGGAAAGGGGGAGAGAGAGCAAAAGAGAGGGGGGGGGGGAGAAAGCACAAAAGAGAGAGGGAAGAGAGAGCAAAAGAAAGGGGGGAGAGAGAGCAAAAGGGGTGGTGAAAGAATACACCTGGATGGATTCTTACACCACCCTGCTTTTTTTGGAATCCACCTGGATGCAGCATAAGCTGCATCTAGGTGGATTCCAAAAATGGCAGGGTGGTTAAAGAATCCACCTGGATGCAGCGTAAGACTGCCCTTCGGAAAATGGCAGGGTGGTTCCATGGTTCCATCACCACAATAGACTGCCCTCTGGGCAGGCTTTCCCACTAGTTTATATATAATTCCAAACATGTAAAAAAAAAGTGTGGCTCCTAAATCATTAATCTGAGTTTTAGATGTTCTGGGCCTTGTGTTATTTAAAGGCTTCTGCTATAAGAAATGGCAGCAATATGTATTTTTTACTTTATTTTGTATTTTATTAAAAAAATCCTTTTTTTTTTTTTTTTTTTTTTTATTAAGTGTTTCACTGTGCAGGCATTTTGTTATAAAACATGATTGTCCAGAACACAAAGCACAAATATATATGCCACTTAATAAAAATATATATATTTACATTTTTATGTTAGTTGCTACAACCATTTTATACTTCCTTTGGAGAAAGACCCACAACCTCACTCAACACAGCAATATATAGCAATCTGTCTTCATCTGATGTATTTCATTAAATATGGGCTCATTCTTGGAGGAAAACATTAATCTGGAAGCTTTAAAAATAAATGTGTATGAGAGAAGAAAACCTTTTAGGCTGCTAAATATGGTCACTGACATTCTTTTGCATCTTATACTGAGACTTGTGCAGCCATTTACATTAAAGATGATATTTATATATATATATATATATATATATATATATATATATATATATATATATATATATATATATATATATATATATATCAATTTGCTGTAGCAATTAATTTACAAGATATTTCAAATAATTTTATTTGCTTGATTTTGATAGCTCAAGGTTTATTATTAAGCAAGGTAGGAAAAATTATATTTTAAAGCCTGTTCAAACTGGTGTGACAGATTACTAAATGTCTTTTCTTGAAAATATGTATCTCATTTAGGTTTTTATGATACTTTGACATTTATCTGCTATTGTGCAGAATGACATACCTGAAAATGCAATATCTGACATTCTAAAAAATAGTTGAAATGCATTTTTTGTTCCGTGACACTGAAAATCTATTAATGTAAAGGTGATATTTCACTTACTGTCATCTGTTTGTGTATGATCAATGCATTTCATCATTTAAATTAATCACTCATGATTTTGACATCTGGAAACTGTAAATGGAAATTCATTGTTTCATACTTAAAGGGACAGTGCAGTGTAAAATTAGTTTCCCATTAATGTGTTTATAATACCTTGTTGAATTTAAAATGTATGGGAATTATAGGTATAGGTACTCTATTTTTGGTATGTGAATGAATATATTCCTTGTCAATCTGCAAAGTATTCACTGCACTATCGGCTAGATTTAGAGTTTTGTCGGTAACGACCCGCGTAGCTAACGCTGGCTTTTTTCTGGCCGCACCTTTAAAATAACTCTGGTATTGAGAGTTCACAGAATGGCTGCGTTAGGCTCCAAAAAAGGAGCGTAGAGCATATTTAACGCAACTTCAACTCTCGATACCAGAGTTGCTTACGGACGCGGCCAGCCTCAAAAACGTGCTCGTGCACGATTCCCCCATAGGAAACAAGGGGGCTGTTTGAGCTGAAAAAAAACCTAACACCTGCAAAAAAGCCGCGTTCAGCTCCTAACGCAGCCCCATTGTTTCCTATGGGGAAACACTTCCTACGTCTGCACCTAACACTCTAACATGTACCCCGAGTCTAAACACCCCTAACCTTACACTTATTAACCCCTAATCTGCCGCCCCCGCTATCGCTGACCCCTGCATATTATTATTAACCCCTAATCTGCCACTCCGTAAACCACCGCTACTTACATTATCCCTATGTACCCCTAATCTGCTGCCCCTAACACCGCCGACCCCTATATTATATTTATTAACCCCTAATCTGCCCCCCACAACGTCGCCTCCACCTGCCTAACCCCTAATCTGCCGAGCAGACCGCACCACTATTATAATAATGTTATTAACCCCTAATCCGCCTCACTAACCCTATAATAAATAGTATTAACCCCTAATCTGCCCTCCCTAACATCGCCGACACCTAACTTCAAACATTAACCCCTAATCTGCCGACTGGAGCTCACCGCTATTCTAATAAATGTATTAACCCCTAAAGCTAAGTCTAACCCTAACACTAACACCCCCCTAAGTTAAATATAATTTACATCTAACGAAATTAATTAACTCTTATTAAATAAATTATTCCTATTTAAAGCTAAATACTTACCTGTAAAATAAATCCTAATATAGCTACAATATAAATTATAATTATATTATAGCTATTTTAGAATTTATATTTATTTTACAGGTAACTTTGTATTTATTTTAACCAGGTACAATAGCTATTAAATAGTTAATAACTATTTAATAGCTAAAATAGTTAAAATAATTACAAATTTACCTGTAAAATAAATCCTAACCTAAGTTACAATTAAACCTAACACTACACTATCAATAAATTAATTAAATAAAATACCTATAATTATCTACTATTAAACCTAACACTACACTATCAATAAATAAATTAAATACAATTCCTGCAAATAAATACAATGAAATAAACTAACTAAAGTACAAAAAATAAAAAAGAACTAAGTTACAAAAAATAAAAAAATATTTACAAACATTAGAAATATATTACAACAATTTTAAACTAATTACACCTACTCTAAGCCCCCTAATAAAATAACAAAGCCCCCCAAAATAAAAAAATGCCCTACCCTATTCTAAATTACTAAAGTTCAAAGCTCTTTTACCTTACCAGCCCTGAACAGGGCATGCCCCAAGAAGTTCAGCTCTTTTTCCTGTAAAAAAAACATACAATACCCCCCCCAACATTACAACCCACCACCCACATACCCCTAATCTAACCCAAACCCCCCTTAAATAAACCTAACACTAAGCCCCTGAAGATCTCCCTACCTTGAGTCGTCTTCACCCAGCCGAGCTAAATTCTTCATCCAAGCGGAGCAAGAAGAGGTCCTCCATCCGGTAGAAGTCTTCATCCAAGCGGGGCAGAAGAGGTCTTCCATCCGATTGAAGTCTTCATCCAAGAGGCATCTTCTATCGTCATCCATCCGGAGCGGAGCGGCAGCATCCTGAAGACCTCCGACGCGGAACATCCATCCTGGCCGACGACTGAACGACGAATGACTGTTCCTTTAAATGACGTCATCCAAGATGGCGTCCCTCGAATTCCGATTGGCTGATAGGATTCTATCAGCCAATCGGAATTAAGGTAGGAATATTCTGATTGGCTGATGGAATCAGCCAATCAGAATCAAATTCAATCCGATTGGCTGATCCAATCATCCAGTCAGATTGAGCTTGCATTCTATTGGCTGTTCCGATCAGCCAATAGAATGCAAGCTCAATCTGGGGTTAATAACTTTATTATAATAGCGGTGCGGTCCGCTCGGCAGATTAGGGGTTAATAAGTGTAGGCAGGTGGAGGCGACGTTGTGGGTGGCAGATTAGTGTTTAATAAATATAATATAGGGGTCGGCGGTGTTAGGGGCAGCAGATTAGGGGTACATAGCTATAATGTAGGTGGCGGCTCTTTGCAGTCGGCAGATTAGGGGTTAATTATTGTAGGTAGCTGGCTGCGACGTTGTGGGGGGCAGGTTAGGGGTTAATAAATATAATATAGGGGTCGGCGGTGTTAGGGGCAGCAGATTAGGGGTACATAAGTATAACGTAGGTGGCGGTCGGCAGATTAGGGGTTAAAAATGTAATCGAGTGTCGGCGATGTGGGGGGACCTCGGTTTAGGGGTACATAGGTAGTTTATGGGTGTTAGTGTAATTTAGAGCACAGTAGTTAAGAGCTTTATGAACCGGCGTTAGCCCAGAAAGCTCTTAACTACTGACTTTTTTGTGCGGCTGGAGTTTTGTTGTTAGAATTCTAACGCTCACTTCAGCCACGACTCTAAATACCGGAGTTAGAAAGATCCCATTGAAAAAATAGGATACGCAATTGACGTAAGGGGATCTGCGGTATGGAAAAGTCGCGGCTGAAAAGTGAGCGTTAGACCCTTTTTTAAATGACTCCAAATACCGGCGGTAGCCTAAAACCAGCGTTAGGAGCCTCTAACGCTGGTTTTCACGGCTACCGCCAAACTCTAAATCTAGGCCTATGTTTTTTACCTCCTCTGTAACTCTATTTTTGGTATGTGAATATTTACATAGAGCAAATGATTTTAGTTTGTTAATTTAGTCCTAAATTTGTTGTACTATTATCAAATGTCTTACTTCTAATGTTTTGTTAATTGCCATGTGATGCTCAATCCTTATCAATACTTGCTATTATTCTAAAATGTATAGCTGTCCTATGCCATAGTTTTAACCCCCTCCAAATTTTATTGTCTGTTTACTTACCATCTCACCCTGACCAGACCAGAATCTAACTTTCCAAATGGCCTTTCCAATTGTCTTTGATAAGCAATCAACTAAATTTAGTGGACTCAGCTGACTGCCCTGCCTGCATATATTTCACACTAGTTTGGGAGGTGCATTGCACAGGGTTGCATTGCCTGGGCAGTGTACATTGCAACAATAGCATATGTTCACATTTTCAAAGTGAACATTTTATAAGTGAGGCATTAACATTAGAATTATACAAGAATGTAACAAGGATTGAGCAAAGGGCAAGACACAAGGCAAGTACTTCTGAAATATTATGTTTCATATACTTTTTTGTTTTCTTATGCAATTGTTACTGCAATTCTGTGTCTTATGTGTTTAACTGGTTCCCAATTTTGTAAAAATGCTCAATATATTCATATTGCTTTTTGCTACCTCTTGTCTTTATAACAAACTACATTATTCAATTACTCCTTCTCCCTCTACACCTGCACTGTTTATTAACCCATCTCTCTTAAACTCACCTTACTTTTGTACTCATTAACTTTACCTATTCCTAAACACTCTCTCTCCCCCTTGCAGCTTGTCTCAAAAGCAGTCTCACTACTGCAAATCTGTATCTCATCTCATGTCACTCTCCCTCTTGCTTTTACTAAATGCTGATGAAATCTCCCCTAATCCTGGTACCCAACCACTGACAAGCCGTGCACATCCATGTGTACCATCCCATAGACTCAGAAAACAAAACTCTGTAAACCTTACTCACATTCCTCTTGCATCAAAAGCCACTACCCCTTTCACTTGTGCACTCTGGAACTCTCGCTCTGTTTGCAACAAGCTCACTTCTATACATGACCTCTTCATCTCCCGCTCCCTCAACCTTCTGGCCCTAACAGAAACCTGGCTCTCTCCCCTAGACACAGCATCCACTGCTGCTCTTTCACATGGGGGTCTCCACTTCAGCCACACTCCTAGGTCTGGTAATAGACAAGGTGGTGGTGTAGGTATTTTACTTTCCTCTCGTTGCACCTTTCAACAAATACATCCCATCTTTTCCTCACATTTCCCTCATTCGAAACCCACATGATTCGCTTATTCTCCCCTCTCTGTACGTGTTGCAGTCATATACCGACCCCCTGGCTCCTCAACTCAATTTCTAGATCACTTGGCTGCCTGGCTACCTTATTTCATTTCCTCAGACACCCCTGCCCTCATTCTTGGCGACTAACATCCCCCTTGACAATCCCACTGCCTCATCTGCAAAACAACTTCTGCAACTCACTTCCTCTTTTGGGAGTAATACAAAACCCACGTCCTGGCTTTTGCTTGAGCACTATCCTGAGGGTGCGCTAAGCCAAAGATGCATAAAAAAATAGTTTTGTTCTTCACAATGCATAAAATGTAATTCCAGTGCTACAGTTTTGCTGCACTATACAAATACATGATAATAATATTTATATTTAGATATAAATATAATATCTATGTTTTTATTAAAATAAATGTTTAAAAAGTGATTTTCAAGGAAAAGAGTATATGACAAGTGCGGATGGGCGAATGTGCTGAAAGAGTAAATCGTTCGGTTTAACCAATAGTCCTGTGGACATTCGTTTTGGGCAATCAAATGTTGTAATAAGAATGAAAATCCTTTAAAATTGGGTAATCAAATGTTATTTCCGGTTTTATAATATTACTTTTGATTTTGAATGTTCATAATTAGATAGAATACCCACATTACACATGTTGAATGTAACATTCGATTTAACAAATACTATTCAGAAGTTCATTAGTAAAGTGAAACATTATAGATGCAAATATATAAATTTGAATGTTTCTATTTCAAATATTGCTTAATTCAAATATTACATTTAAAGCAAGCATTAAAAATACTATTACAAATATATATAGATTAAAATGTTTCTAATTTGAATATTGCATAATTCACATCGAATATTACATTTAAAGAATGCATTAGAAATACTATTACATTAAACGGATGTCAGAATGTTGTACAAACATTTGAAATTCGAAATGAACGAATCAATGTGTTGAAATTAGTTTAATTTTTGAAGGTTACAAAATATTCACCCATCCCTAATGACAAGGTGTTTAACTGGGAAGGGCTCAAAGTTGTATTGATATATGTGTGTCGATTGTAATGTATTTATATGTATATATATACATATACACTTTTGAGCGCTTCCCAGTGCAACAGCTTGTCATATACTATATCACTTTAAATCACATTTTAAATATTTATTTTAATAAATACATTTATTTTTAATATGTATGAGTGAAATACTTTATTTTAATATCATGCTAACTATTTTTAGCGCTATTATGAGTTGTATTTGAGGGTAGCACATAACTCACCACTTGTATCTCAGCTGTGTCAGCCAGACTAACATTCTCTTGCAATACTTTTTTACCAAGGACTTGTAATATAAGATTCTGTGCTATTCGTAGAGCAGGGTCACTATATAGCACATATCACAAATGATAATGAGAATACTCTTGATGTCCTATTTTTTCACATAAATGAATTGTGGAGAAAAGATATTTAGGGGCCGAATTATCAAGCTCCGAATGAAGCTTGATGCCCCTGTCTCTGTGCGAGCTTTCAGGCTTGCCTGAAACAGCAGTTATGAAGCAGTGGTCTAAATACCACCGCTCCATAACTGGTCCACCTGCTCTGAGGATGCGGACATCAATCCGCTCTATCCTATAAGATCAGGCTGATTGGCACCCCCTCCTAGCGGCCGCAAATCTACAGGGGGCGGCATTGCACAAGAGGTTCACAAGAACTGCATATGCAATGATAAATGCCGATGGAGTAGGCATTTATCGATGTGCCGCAGACATGATACACTACATCATATCATGTCTGCACAGAATTTAATAAATAGGCCCCTAAGTTAGATCTGGACATTAAGACCTTTTTGCTTTATAGAAAATACCAATGCATCCTAAGGGGTTTAATAATTAAGAAGTTTCCCTCTTTTCACGTGACGGACATTGATTTTATTGCTAAATGGAATAACATTTTGAATGACTGTTCCTTTGCTCTGATGGACTTACTTGTTGAGTATAAGTAACAACAACGGCTGGAGCTGATTAACCAAATTAAAGCCATACAGACTGACCTACAGACTTTCCAACAAGAATTACAATTTAAAGAATATGACAACAAATTTGAGCAAAATATGATAAAATTCTCCAAGGAACTATGGGACTTTAAGAAACTAAAGTTAGCTTGTGATAAACGAGATTATGACTCTAACAGAGTTTATAGATATACATAATTTCCCTTAAAGGGACAAGGTAAAAATAAACTAAATTATAAGCGATACATAGATAGGAAAACTAAACCAATTTTAAGAACTAGATTTGCAGAAACTGATTATGATGTAGAAAAATCAAATCATGATTCCACTGAGGAAATTGTAAATGTACAAAGTTCCTCAGTACTAGACATTTCAGAAGTAGAAAAACAGAAGCAGCATCAAAAAACGAATTGCAGTTAGGAGCAAAACCAAAAAGAAAAAACTAGAAGTGGTAGTAGAGGTAGAAAAAGGAGAACGTCGAGGTACCAAGAGGTATTATACCAGAACCAATTGGACACAGGTCCGCAAATATGTTTGAAAAATGTAAATAATCTATCACAGTATGAGATGACAAATCCAAAAAAGGAAGTGTTATGTCTTGGTCTTAATTTTTCTCCTACTACACACTTCAGTCTGTTTGATACTGTACTAGATGTTAATAGATTTGTCAGAAAACTCACATTAAGGAAACATTTTTTTGGAGAAGATAGTAATGATGTTATGGTTGAAGAATTGAGTAATATTGATATCAGACAGGAATTTGGGGATAAAGACAAATAAGAATTGAAAGAACAATGTTCTCTACTAGATTTAACTTTGTTCATAAAAGAAAGTGAAAATACAATTGACACAATGGCCTCTAGTTATCAAGCCGTCAACCGCAAATACGCTGTAATTCCGCAGCATATTTGTAACGAGGCTGATTCGCCTTAGTTATCAACCCCTACTGCCCGGCAAAAGTAGAATATAGTGACGTAAGCTTCGATCCGCCGGACTCAGTCCGACACAGATTGATGCTTACGTCACTCCAGATGTTCCGAACACAAGTTCAGCACAATCTCATTACTTTTGGTAGTTATCAAACTACTACTAGGATTTATTTTACAGGTAATTTTGAAATTATTTTAACTAGGTAGCTATTAAATAGTTAATAACTATTTTTAGAGATATTGAAGTATATGAGAAATTAGATTTGAAACCCACTCTTAAATTTAGACAAAAACTACAAAATAGTTTGTCCTTTGGTACATGTATTGGTGTAGCCAATTTTTCAATGTTTGAAAAATTATTACCACTAACGCCCAACATCCCTATATTTTATTGTTTACCTAAATTGCACAAAGAACCAGGAAGGCCCATTACATTGGGAATGGGTTCTTTATTAGGACCTACCGCTGAATTTATTGATGCCTATTTATAGCCTTTAGTGGTCAAACTTATGAGCTATATAAGTGTCAAGGATTCTTTTTATCCCTGTCTGTAGGTGTATTTTTTGGAACTCAACTGCAGACTTAGCAGGTAAATATAATAGATGTATCACTTCAGCAATATGAGCCAAACAAGATTTTTGACACAGTAAATGCCTATAGTGAAAGTTGATAAACAAAAAGAAAGGAGACTATGTTGCAAGCACAAGATGGTAATGTTGCAACAAAATTGTAATATAGTCACTAGGAATTACCTAGAGAGAGGGTAAGCTGATTAGGTGAAATACTGGTGAAAGAATATACCCCTCTCAGCTAGCTCCCAGAATGGTAGACATGCACATTCAGCAATCAGCCGATGCAGTAACTTGCAATCAAACTTGTCCCAAGGACTCTGACTGGTGTCAGGATGAAAGGCCACAATCTGTAAGTTACAGAGTTGGACACCGGAGTACCCGTGCAGCTACAATATCTCAGCTGAGATCTATGGGCGTGGCATAGTTCCGTTACCTGCACAGCTTGATCTTGCATACCGGGTAAGAGGGGATTGTCCCAGCAGAGGAATGAGTGAGTGACAAAGTTCCATTATGATTCACAGCTTGTTAGTGTATACTGGAGTTAGAGAGTCAAATTTTGACAGCTTGTAGAGAGGAGTGGTCTGTCTCCGTTCTGATTCAGCACAGCTTGTGGATTGCAAATGGACCTGTAGCAATGAGGAAAATGTCCAGTATACCAGTTGTAGGAAATCCAAAGGTTTTGGGAAATAGTGGAATCCAGCTGAGAACAGGTTAAAGCTGGGAAGTAGAATTTCAGTACCAAAATAAGGAATAAGGTTTTCAAACCAGAGTTTAAGCACAAACAATTTTAAACACACTGAACTTAACTTCAGCTAGGAAGCTCAATTACTAAGCACCTGTTTAAGGTGTGGCAAAGCTTTATATACACACAGGTAGTAAATCCCCAGGTCATGTGGTTAAGAGTTGAAATGAAAAACAGACCTGGATTCCTTACAGTACCCCCCTCAAACAAGCCGACCCACGGCTTGATGCTTGGGTCTGTCTGGGTAGCGTCGATGGAATCTAGATACAAGACTAGGGGCGTTCACATGGGTGTGAGGCTCCCAGGTATCATCATCAGGCAAATAACCCTTCCACCGGACTAAGTATTGAAGTTTTCCGTTATGGTGTCTGGAGTCCAAAAGATCCTGTACCTTGTAGGTGTTCTCCTCAAGAATGTTAGCTGTAGGAGGTAGGATGATGTTATCTGGATCAAATGTGGTAGCTGGCTTTAACAATGAGACATGGAAGGATGGGTGAATCTTCAGTGTAGGGGGAAGATCAAGTACGACAGCATTTGGATTAATGACTTGTTTTATAGGAAAAGGTCCGATGAATAAGCAAGCCAATTTTCTGCTTGGGATTGGTAACCTGAGGGTCATGCAATCTTAACCATTGTAACCCCAAAACAATGGGAAACAATGGTGAAGGAATCACATCAAAACAAATGTATTCCTGATGAGTATTAGAAATTGTAACTAATATGGGAATGGTATGATGGGTGATAGGTCCAGAGGATATTTCTGACCCATCAACCATATGAATAGACACAGGAGATTTTTTTTTCATTAGTGGAATTTTGTTAGTGATAACAACAGATTTATCTATATAGTTTCCGTGGGCGCCAGTGTCTACGATAGCTTCACTAGGCAGTCGTCTTCTTTCCCCCTGCAAAAAGAGAGAAACAGTAAAATGAGTAGGTTCATTGTGAACAACAAGTGAAGTCATGATTTGGGGGGACTTACTGTTTTTATTCTTTTCCAGAACTGTGCAGTCTTTGACTGAATGGGAGGGATTACTGCAATACATACACAGACCTCTTGTTTTTCTTCTGTGATGCTCTTCAGTAGACAGAGGTCCTCTAATGAACCCTATTTCCATTGGTTCTGAGCTTTGGGTAGGTGCTGTTGGCGTTGAAGGCAGTGGCGGTTCTAGACAAATTTTACTGGGGGGGGGGCCAAGGTGGGGCCAGTGTTTAATCAGAGGGGCACATTAAAAAAAATGAAACAAATTATATTTAAACATTAAATACTTTTATTTTGCTTTACATTAAAATCATACAAACGCTTATTTTGTGCATCAATTGAAACAATGAGGTAGGGCCATCAAAAATTAGAAATTAACCACAGATAAGATTTAACTGATGATGAGCCACTAAAATGTCATAAAAAACAATTAAATTTCCCCACACCTTATAACCTTCTGACATGAAACTATGGAGGCCTTCAGCATGAAATTTGCAACTTGCTGGTAATCAGCATTTAACATAAATGCCATAAATAACATTAATGTATTTTAACGAACAAAACTCCACATCAGCTATTGGGGCTTTCAGAGCCAATGCTGAAATTTGTAACATAAGTAACATTTGAAAGAAATCAATCAATCACATATTACAAAAACAGTATTTTGACCAAATAAAAGGGTATAGCAATGTGACATTTCTATTTATGGAAGCCAGTGCTACTGTGGACAGTTGAGTGTGAATTGAGTGAATGAGTATTTGAATTGGCGGAATCCTGGGTAAACTGATTTTTAATCAAATATAGATACATAGATTGCTGTCATTCTTGGCAAATACTTCCATAGTAATATCTTTGGTTTCCTGCTATTCAAAACTCTAGCACTACAGCAACAGGACACGGCGGTTGTGCTGTCTGGCAAAACAGTCCACAAATACATTAAGATCCAGGGCCTTGGCCCTTCTGGATTCTATACTCAGGACACCAAGATCACTGAGTCTCTGATCAGTAGTGGTGGACCGCAGAAAGGTTTTTATCAGTTTCAAAGTGGAGAAACTGCGTTCGCAAGAGGCAGAACTTACTGGAAGTGTAACGGCAATCTTGCACAGTCTAAAGAGTTCAAAGAAAACTTCTCTGTATGGCTCAATGAAACGGATCAGCTCAACTGTACTACAGGGCTTTTGGATTTCACCTCTCTTTATTTTTCTATCCAAAATTCTCTTAAATTGATGGAGTTCATGCCCTAAATCATCAATGTTTGCATTATACAAACGGCCAAATGAAAATACAGTGCTCTCCTTTAGAAAGACATCACTCTGGGGGCTGAGAGACTGTATGCTTCTCATGAGCTCACAGTTGGTATTGGAGAAACATCTATTCAACTCACTGAGCATGCTGTCAATGACGGGATAGAAAAATGAAGTGCGAAACGTATCTTTATCACTTTCTACCTCCCTCTGACCAACAGTGCTTAGTGTGCAGTAGCCACTGAGTCTAGAGCTCAGCTTATTTTGACGTTTTGCCACTGACTGTGTTGCAGTATCATATTGCTCACAGATATTCAGTGCTTCATCCTACAAGTTATCAAAGAAAGACTCCTGCCTGTAGTCTTTCAATGTCTGGACTAAAGCATTTATCAAGTCAACAGCTCTTGACAGATCAACAGTTGGTAACTGTAACATGTCAGACAGCAGCTTTGTCTCCCCAAACAACTTATGCAGCGTAACAACATGCACAACAAATTCAAAGTCAATCTGAGCCAGAAGACCTCGGGCCTCAACAGTTTTCTCACCATGACGTTCTTGAGCCATCTCTTGAAGTAGTCTTTTAAGGGCAGGTAGAGTGTCTATAATGTTACGTAGAGCTAGAAATCGGCATGCCCATCGTGTGTCGCTTAAACGTTGGAGCTCTCTTGTACGGCCATACATTTCTCTTTGCAGAGCCAGCCATTTTGGGTGCACATATGAGCTAGATGTTAAAATATAGAGACTTTGTACCAAAGAAAAAAACTACTCTGTTTCTGGGACATCTTTGACTACATCAACTAACACTAAATTGAGACAGTGTGCATTGCAATGGATGTAGAAGGCAAATTTAGCCTGTTCTTTGATCCTTGCCTGAACCCCTGAATGCTTACCACTCATAACAGCAGCACCATCATACGCTTGGCCTACAAGGTTATTTTTGTAGTCCAGACCATAGCACTCCAGTAAGTGCACTATTTTTCCAGTAAGGTCTGCTGCATCTAGTCTCTCTGCAGATTCAAAATGGAGAAAACTCTCCTTGATAGCCCCATTGTAATAGTACCGGAGAATGAAAGAAATATGTTCTTTTTTTGAAACATCCTTTGTTTCATCAGCCATGATGCTAAAGACTTCACTGTTTTTAACTTCCTCTATGATTTCAGACCGAACCATTTCTGCCAAACAACCCAAAACCTCAGTCTGGATGATCTTGCTTGTGTATTTTGCATTGTGAATGGAGGTTAATCTTCTCTTAACAAGTGGGTCATGGTTAGCAACTGTGCTAAGAATTTCCCTGAAGTTCCCTTTGTTAATGGACTCCTCAGATTCATCATGTCCTCTTTGCGCTATGTTTTATGTAGCTGTAAGTAACAGCACTTCCTCAATTGTTTTAATGTATTACCGATTATCTTTAACTTGTTTAGTGTGTTTTTTGTTAAGGACATCTTCCAGCGTTGCATTAGTTGTAACAGCTCTTTGATAATCCCTCCATGCTATCATTGCATACTTGTGCCAATCAGATTTTGCATGTAGTAAAAACCCTACATCTCTCTCAGTTGCTTTTTTCCAGTTCCTAAAGCCAGGTGTTGAGACAAAAACAGTGTCTGGGGCATTTGGGGTGCTAAAATGTCTGCATGCATAACAATAGGTGGAGTCCATCATGACAGAATATTCAAGCCATGGAGAAGGTCATACCAGTTTGGCCTAAAGCTCCGTCTCCTGTCCCCCATCAAAGTGGTTGGGAATATGTTCATCTTGGGCTGTACTGCTACATTGTTCTTGGACTTGCTGATATCTGTAGAAAGATGCACACAGTAAACATATGGCACAACTATAAACAACATGTATTTACTTCTGTATGTACAAGAACAGCTTTTCTACATCACAAACCTGATGGTGCAGTACATGATCCACATGGATCAACTTGCTGTCCCTCTGGCTGTTCCTCTCTCTGCCCGAGTATGCTTTCCTCCTCCTCACCCTCTTCCTCATCCTCACCCTCTGCAATGTCCCTCTCTGTGTTAGTGCCCTCACTTTCATCACCGGCCGCGGCCTTCTTTCCAACCTCCACCAACTCCTCTGGCTCTCCCTCTTCCAGCTCCTCAGCTCTCTCAATACCTTGTTATGTTTCTTTCACTTTTTTATTTATTGGAGCAAAAAAGGCTGCAATGTCCCTTCCTCGTTTCATGTTGACTACTAGAAGAAGAAAAACAACATAGAGGCATACCATATGCGGCGCATTCATCTCGTTTCACAAGTAACCATCCCTCCCTATTTAACACGGTCAGGTGCAGATACTGTTGATTACTTTACTCAATAAATATGTCAAGGTACCTTTGAAGATTATTAAATAATTTATGTATATTTATATTAATTAATAATATATATATATAGCTGTGAACACCAAATGATTAATTTATTTGTAAGACATTAAATGCTTTGGCTGACCACAGTTCAATCCTCCCCCACTCAATATGCAACATTGCAATACATCCAAATGAGAACAAAGGAATGGAACATTTTGTTCTAATTAGATCAGGCTGTTACTTTAAAGCAAATATTAGCATTTTGGAACCCTCAGATGTATATGCCCAGGATGAGTGATAAACTTATCAGACCCTGTAAAAAAACAGACATGGCCTAAGTGTATGCAAGATATTAAGTGCCCCTGTTGTGTAGCATCCACAAATTCTAGACATTGTGTCTAGATCAAAATATCAACTTGTTACACATCTTAGAGCCCTAAAAAAATGATGGGGCTCAAATACATAATTTCCTAATAAACAAGGGAGGGCCAGATTAAACTATTTTAGGGCCACATATGGCCCCAGAGCCTGTACTTTGAGACCACTGATATAAGGAATAATATTAGCACAGACTGAGTCAGATACACACAGGTTACACATAGCTTATACACAATACACTGTGTGTACATAGGGAATATTATTAACACAGACATGGTCAGATACACACAGGTTACACACACCTTATACTCAGTGTACATAGCTAGGGAATATTATTACCACAGACGGAGTCAGATGCACACAGGTTACACACACCTTAAACACGTGTTTCAGGCTGGGGAGGCCAGGGCATACAGTACTGTACACTCACAGAGCTTGCAGCAGACAAACAAAACCAGGCCAGCACACAATATTATTTAAAGGGACACTCAATCAAAATTAAACTTTCATTATTCAGAGCATGCCGTTTTAAACAACTTTCCAATTTACTTCCATTAACAAAATGTGCACAGTCTTTTTATATTTAAACTTTTTCAGTCACCAGCTCCCACTGAGCATGTGCAAGAATAAGTGTGTATGCATTTGTGAATGGCTGATGGCTGTCACATGGTACGTGTATGCATTTGTGATTGGCTGATGGCTGTCACAAGGTACAGGGGGAGTGGAAAAAGACATAACTTTTAAAATTGTCAGAAAAAAAATCTACTACTCATTTGAAGTTCAGAGTAAGTGCTATTGCATTGTCTTGTTATCTTGCATTTGTTGATTATGCAAATCTACTGTGTTGACTGGTCCTTTCACTGTCTGCTTATGTTTTTTATGGTCATTGTGTAATGTGTAACATAACGATGACTTTCATGCAGATAGATATGATGACTTTAGTTTATAGACACATACCTATTTCTATAGAGAGTTTTGCAGACATTTATTGTGCTCTATAATATATATATATGGCAACATAATTCTAGGCAACTTATGTTTATGCTGATGCAATATAAAACTATATCATCACTATGCATGAGAACTACTGCATGAGTGCTGCAACATTACTATATAAAACATTGCTCAGTAATATTAATAAAAATGATCATCAACCTTTTAGCTCTCTCACATCTAATCTCTATAAATTTAGTGGTGGCAGGCTTGCTTATTTCAAATAAATCATCAACCTTAGCTCTCTCACATCTGATATAGCAGCCAAATATGTTATTTGGCTTCTATATAATAGATTTATAGAGCAAGTAATTGTGCCATGGAACTACCCCTCTAAATGTATTGCTCTCTTCTGAACCCATAGGCTCTAGGCACAAGCCTATTCAGGTATGCCAAAGTACATTTTTGTTGATAGGCATGAGATACTGATATTTTTGTTCTATAACTGTTCCCTTATAATGTAGATGTTCCATTTACAGGGCTCTGTTGTCCAGTGGCTGTCAATATAATTTTGTAAGACTTGATTTTGACCATAAACCATAATTGACAGCAGGAGTGTGACCTTGTCACTGTCACTTGCCTATGATTTAAGGAGTTCTGTTTTACTAAAGCTTTTCTAGTTTAGGAACACTGTGTAAATAAAGCGTTGCACAAACAGCTACCTCTATTATTATTGTGCCAAGTTTACACATTTGTTTTATCAGTTCCTTTTAGCTCTCTCACATCTAATCTCTATAAATTTAGTGGTGGCAGGCTTGCTTATTTCAAATAAATCATCAACCTTAGCTCTCTCACATCTAATATAGCAGCCAAATAAGTTATTTGGCTTCTATATAATAGATGTGAGAGAGCTAAGGTTGATGATTTATTTGAAATAAGCAAGCCTGCCACCACTAAATTTGTAGAGCTCCATGATGAAGACTAGCAGCTGCAGAAGTTAAGATCATGTTAAGGCAGTGTATATCACCATATCTATGTTATTATATCAGACTTATATATGATAACATAAGGTTAGACTAGCACAGCAAATATTTAATTTTAAACAGTTTGAATGGCAATCATATTTTAATTTCATACATAACATATGCATGCTAATAGCATAGGAATCATCTCGACTGTTCTCCTCACAAAATCAGACGCTGTGAAAAAATTTAAAGAAGCCGTTTTTAGACAGCCAGGTCTCAACATCTGAAGACTCAAGAAGACAAGGGCACTAGGGGCTGGGCAGGAATTGAACAATAACTAAGTAGACTGTAGCCCACAGGACAGGATGAATTGAAAACGTTATCTGACAGTGGGAGTACTTACTACTTAACCAACCGACACAGTGACAGAAACTTACATTTATGGAACTGACCTGTCATCATGTTGTGTTTTTACAAATTCAGTGTAGCTAGCTAATTAATTAGATGATTAGATTGATCGATGTCAGTCTGCCCTGAGCCCTCTCAGCATTCCTGCCTGGCTGTCTGTTCTCTACTCTTCTAAGTTACGATCTATGTTTTTGTCAAAAACATAGTTAGATCGTAACTTAGAGTAGAGAACAGACAGGCAGGACCAGGACTCAGGAGAGCTGAGAATGAGGGCAGACTGACATCGATTTTTGTTTCCCTGCCACTGCCAGAGTCCAGACGTGCACTGCTTGCAATGCTACCTATACAGTCAATTCCTTTCTTTGACATGATGAAACCAAGACTAATAAGGCAGCACTTTACTCCTACCCTACCTGAGTTAAGACTACTAAGGCAGCACTTTACTAGTCCTACCCTACCTGAGTTAGGCTCCTCGAGTCCCCGCCACCGCAGAGCAGAACGCACTGTGACCTGACCGGCACCGTCCGTTAGAATACTGATCCGGGAATCGGGATCACACTCAGTGACAGTGTGTGAGTCAGACTAAGGCCTAGATTTGGAGTTTTGCGGCCAAAGGGGTGCGTTAGCTACGCTGGCTTTTTTCTGGCCGCACTTTTTAAATACCGCTGGTATTTAGAGTTCACAGAAGGGCTGCGTTCGGCTCCAACAAGGGAGCGTATAGCATAATTTACCGCCACTGCAACTCTCAATACCAGCGGTGCTTACGGACGCGGCCAGCTTCAAAAACGTGCTCGTGCACGATTCCCCCATAGAAAACAATGGGGCATTTTGAGCCGAAAAAAAACCTAACACCTGCAAAAAAGCAGCGTTCAGCTCCTAACGCAGCCCCATTGTTTCCTATGGGGAAACACTTCCTATGTCTGCACCTAACACCCTAACATGTACCCCGAGTCTAAACACCCCTAACCTTACACTTATTAACCCCTAATCTGCCGCCCCCACTATCGCTGTCCCCTGCATATTTTTTTTAACCCCTAATCTGCCGCTCCGTACACCGCCGCAACCTACGTTATCCCTATGAACCCCTAATCTGCTGCCCCTAACACCGCCGACCCCTATATTATATTTATTAACCCCTAATCTGCCACCCCCAACGTCGCCTCCACCTACCTACAATAATTAACCCCTAGTAGCGGACCTCACCGCTACTATAATAAAGTTATTAACCCCTAATCCGCCTCACTCCCACCTCAATAACCCTATAAGAAATATTATTAACCCCTAATCTGTCCTCCCTAACATCGCCGACACCTAACTTCAATTATTAACCCCTAATCTGCCGACCGGACCTCACCGCTACTATAATAAATGTATTAACCCCTAAAGCTAAGTCTAACACTAACACCCCCTAAGTTAAATATAATTTAAATCTAACGAAATAAATTAACTATTATTAAATAAATTATTCCTATTTAAAACTAAATACTTACCTGTAAAATAAACCCTAATATAGCTACAATATAGCGAATAATTATATTGTAGCTATTTTAGGATTTGTATTTATTTTACAGGCAACTTTGTATTTATTTTAACCAGGTACAATAGATATTAAATAGTTATTTACTATTTAATAGCTACCTAGTTAAAATAATTACAAAATTACCTGTAAAATAAATCCTAACCTAAGTTACAATTAAACCTAACACTACACTATCAATAAATTAATTAAATACAATACCTACAAATCAATACAATTAAATAAACTAACTAAAGTACAAAAAATAAAAAAGAACTAAGTTACAAAAAATAAAAAAATATTTACAAACATAAGAAAAATATTACAACAATTTTAAACTAATTACACCTACTCTAAGCCCCCTAATAAAATAACAAAGCCCCCCAAAATAAAAAATACCCTACCCTATTCTAAATTAAAAAAGTTCAAAGCTCTTTTACCTTACCAGCCCTGAAAAGGGTCATTTGCGGGGCATGACCCAAAGAATTCAGCTGTTTTGCCTGTAAAAAAAACATATACAATACCCCCCCCAACATTACAACCCACCACCCACATACCCCTAATCTAACCCAAACCCCCCTTAAATAAACCTAACACTAAACCCCTGAAGATCTTCCTACCTTATCTTCACCACGCCGGGTTCACTGATCCGTCTACCGAAGTCTTGATCCAAGCCCAAGCGGGGGCTGAAGAGTGACGTCCATCCTCCGGCTGAAGTCTTGATCCAAGCGGCAAATGAAGAAGTCCATCTTCGGGAAGAAATCTTCATCCTATCAGGGCAGAAGAGGACATCCGGACCGGCAAACATCTTCATCCAAGCCGCATCTTTGTTCCATCCGATGACGAGCGGCTGATCTTGAAGACCTCCGGCGCGGATCCATCCTCTTCGTTCGACGTCCAACTGAAGAATGAAGGTTCCTTTAAGGGACGTCATCCAAGATGGCGTCCCTCGAATTCCGAGGGAATGGCCAATCGGAATTAAGGTAGGAAAATTCTGATTGGCTGATGGAATCAGCCAATCAGATTGAGCTTGCATTCTATTGGCTGATCGGAACAGCCAATAGAATGCAAGCTCAATCAGATTGGCTGATTGGATCATCAGCCAATCAGAATTTTCCTACCTTAATTCCGATTGGCTGATAGAATCCTATCAGCCAATCGGAATTTGAGGGACGCCATCTTGGATGACGTCCCTTAAAGGAACCTTCATTCTTCAGTTGGACGTCGAACGAAGAGGATGGATCCACGCCGGAGGTCTTCAAGATCAGCCGCTCGTCATCGGATGGAACAACATAGAAGATGCAGCTTGGATGAAGATGTTTGCCGGTCCAGATCTACTCTTCTGCCCGGATAGGATGAAGACTTCTGCCCGAAGATGGACTTCTTCATTTGCTGCTTGGATCAAGACTTCAGCCGTAGGATGGACGTCACTCTTCAGCCCCCACTTGGGCTTGGATAAAGACTTCGGAGGCTTGGATCAAGACTTCGGGGAAGGATCGGTGAACCCGGCGTGGTGAAGATAAGGTAGGAAGATCTTCAGGGGCTTAGTGTTAGGTTTATTTAAGGGGGGTTTGGGTTAGATTAGGGGTATGTGGGTGGTGGGTTGTAATGTTGGGTGGGGGGTATTGTATGTGATTTTTTTTACAGGCAAAAGAGCTGAATTCTTTGGGGCATGCCCCGCAAATGGCCCTTTTCAGGGCTGGTAAGGTAAAAGAGCTTTGAACTTTTTTAAATTAGAATAGGGTAGGGCATTTTTTTATTTTGGGGGGCTTTGTTATTGTATTAGGGGGCTTAGAGTAGGTGTAATTAGTTTAAAATTGTTGTAATATTTTTTAATGTTTGTAAATATTTTTTTATTTTTGTAACTTAGTTCTTTTTTATTTTTTGTACTTTAGTTAGTTTATTTAATTGTATTTATTTGTAGGTATTGTATATTTAATTAATTTATTGATAGTGTAGTGTTAGGTTTAATTGTAGATAATTGTAGGTATTTTATTTAAGTAATTTATTGATAGTGTAGTGTTAGGTTTAATTGTAACTTAGGTTAGGATTTATTTTACAGGTAATTTTGTAATTATTTTAACTAGGTAGCTATTAAATAGTTATTAACTATTTAATAGCTATTGTACCTGGTTAAAATAATTACAAAGTTGCCTGTAAAATAAATATATATCCTAAAATAGCTACAATATAATTATTTGTTATATTGTAGCTATATTAGGGTTTATTTTACAGGTAAGTATTTAGATTTAAAAAGGAATAATTTATTTAATAAGAGTTATTTTTTTTTCGTTAGATTTAAATTATATTTAATTTAGGGGGGTGTTAGTGTTAGGGTTAGACTTAGCTTTAGGGGTTAATACATTTATTAGAGTAGCGGTGAGGTCCGGTCGGCAGATTAGGGGTTAATACTTGAAGTTAGGTGTCGGCGATGTTAGGGAGGGCAGATTAGGGGTTAATAATATTTATTATAGGTTTATTGAGGCGGGAGTGAGGCGGATTAGGGGTTAATAACTTTATTATAGTAGCGGTGAGGTCCGGTCGGCAGATTAGGGGTTAATTATTGTAGGTAGCTGGCGGCGACGTTGTGGGGGGCAGATTAGGGGTTAATAAATATAATATAGGGGTCGGCGGTGTTAGGGGCAGCAGATTAGGGGTACATAAGTATAACGTAGGTGGTGGCGGTGTGCGGTCGGCAGATTAGGGGTTAAAAAAATTTAATCGAGTGGCGGCGATGTGGGGGGGGCCTCGGTTTAGGGGTACATAGGAAGTTTATGGGTGTTAGTGTACTTTAGAGCACAGTAGTTAAGAGCTTTATGAACCGGCATTAGCCCAAAAAGCTCTTAACTCCTGACTTTTTTTCTGCGGCTGGAGTCTTGTCGTTAGATTTCTAACGCTCACTTCAGCCAAGACTCTAAATACCGGCGTTAGAAAGATCCCATTGAAAAGATAGGCTATGCAATTGGCGTAGGGGGATCTGCGGTATGGAAAAGTCGCGGCTGGAAAGTGAGCGTTAGACCCTTTCCTGACTGACTCCAAATACCAGCGGTAGCCCAAAACCAGCGTTAGGAGCCTCTAACGCTGGTTTTGACGGCTAACGCAAAACTCCAAAGCTAGGCGTAAGTTAGTCTCCAAGCCCGGCTGCCGTCCTGTTGTCCACACTTCTTCTGTTCTCTACTTCTTCTCACAGGGGCGCCGCGGCAAGGGAGATCAGTTCACGTGCGTGAGCGTGATGTACCCTAACACAGACACTAGCTGGTCACGTGACTGCTCGGCGGTAAGCCGCCGGTGACGCATGTCAACAGACGTCAAACTCAAAATATATATTTTTTTAAATCACATATTTGGGCAGCTGCGGCCCCCGGGCCCTGGGCCTGTATACTGACTCACGTATATATTATTATGTATAACATAAAAATAATATTTCAGACAGCACTTCAGGGGGGGCCACAGGGGGGGCCGGGGACATTTTTACAGGGGCACCTTTCGCGTAGCCTTCTGTCTATTTGCATACTAAGCTTCATTAAAGCGTCTAGGGTGTGGGGTAACTCAATTCGGGCGAGTTCATCTTTAACAGCTTCGGAAAGCCCCAGGCGAAACTGGTTCTTTAAAGCTATGGTGTTCCACTGGAAGTCGGTGGAGTACTGTTTGAATTCTGTTATATAAACCTCTACAGGTCTAGATCCTTGTTTTAGTTTCTCATTTTACTCTCTGTCGTTAATTGCAGGTTTGAATCAGAGTACAATTCATCCATTAAAGGGACACTGAACAAAATTTTTTCTTTTGTAATTCAGAAAAAGCATGCAATTTTAAGCAACTTTCTAATTTGCTCCTATTATCAATTTTTATTCATTCTCTTGCTATCTTTATTTGAAAAAGAAGGCATCTAAGCTTTTTTTGGTATCAGTACTCTGGACAGCACTTTTTTATTGGTGGATGAATTTATCCACCAATCAGCAAGGACAACCCAGGTTGTTCACCAAAAATGGGCCGGCATCTAAACTTACATTTGTGCATTTCAAATAAAGATACCAAGAGAATGAAGAACATTTGATAATAGGAGTAAATTAGAAAGTTGCTTAAAATTCCATGCTCTATCTGAATCATGAAAGAAAAAAAATTAAGTACAGTGTCCCTTTAAGGTTAGGAATGAGTTTAGAGAGTCTAATACAGGTTTATTAGTTTTATAGAGTGTATCAGCCCATACTCGAGGTTTGCCACATAGGAAAGATATCACAGTTAAAACCTTCACCCTATCGTTAGGGTATGTTCTAGGCTTAAGTGTAAATGTGAGAAGACAGGCATTCTTAAACTGACGGTAGAGACCCCTGTCCCCATGGAACAGATCTGGTGCAGAGATAAATGGTTCTGGGAAAATATCACTCTGAGATGTTTTAGTTGCTGCTGTGTCACTGATAACTTTTCTCAATGTTTCATTTTCCACCTGCAGTTCCCTTAACTCTTGACCGAGTTGATCTACTCGCTGGGATAAATTATATAAAATTTGTGGTAGGTCTGCTGGCTCCATCTGTAGGGCTTAGTAATTCTGTCAAAGATTATTTTTATCCCTGTCTGTAGGTGTATTTTTTGGAACTCAACTGCAGACTTAGCAGGTAAATGTAATAGATGTATCACTTCAGCAATATGAGCCAAACAAGATTTTTGACACAGTAAATGCCTATAGTGAAAGTTGATAAACAAAAAGAAAGGAGACTATGTTGCAAGCACAAGATGGTAATGTTGCAACAAAATTGTAATATAGTCACTAGAAATTACCTAGAGAGAGGGTAAGCTGATTAGGTGAAATACTGGTGAAAGAATATACCCCTCTCAGCTAGCTCCCAGAATGGTAGACATACACATTCAGCAATCAGCTGATGCAGTAACTTGCAAGCAAGCTTGTCCCAAGGACTCTGACTGGTGTCAGGATGAAAGGCCACAATCTGTAAATTACAGAGTTGGACACCGGAGTACCCGTGCAGCTACAATATCTCAGCTGAGATCTATGGGCGTGGCATAGTTCCGTTACCTGCACAGCTTGATCCTGCGTACTGGGTAAGAGGGGATTGTCCCAGCAGAGGAATGAGTGAGTGACAAAGTTCCATTATCATTCACAGCTTGTTAGTGTATACCGGTGTTAGAGAGGCAAATTTTGACAGCTTGTAGAGGGGAGTGGTCTGTCTCCGGTTCTGATTCAGCACAGCTTGTGGATTGCAGCGAGGCACAAATGGACCTGTAGCAATGAGGAAAATGTCCAGTATACCAGTTGTAGGAAATCCAAAGGTTTTGGGAAATAGTGGAATCCAACTGAGAACAGGTTAAAGCTGGGAGGTAGAATTTCAGTACCAAAATAAGGAATAAGGTTTGCAAACCAGAGTTTAAGCACAAACGATTTGAAATACACTGAACTTAACTTCAGCTAGGAAGCTCAATTACTAAGCACCTGTTTAATGTGTGGCAAAGCTTTATATACACACAGGTAGTAAATCCCCAGGTCATGTGGTTAAGAGTTGAAATGAAAACCAGATTCCTTACAATAAGAGACTCAACTCATGTATTGAAAAAAGTTCATAATCTTGATTGGAAATTGAAATAAAGATTTGTCACGGTAGATGTATTGTCACTTTACACCTCCATCCCATACCAGAAGGGATTTAAAGATATATCCTTTTTCTTAGATAATTTTTCAAACAACCCAGAAGATACAAAACAATTTTTGTTATTGGCATCCGAATTTTTGCTGTCACACAACTATTTTTTGTTTGAGGGTAATTACTATCTGCGGAGGCATGGAACTGCGATGGGGGGGCAGTTTTAACACCCTCTTACGCCAATCTCTATATGGGATGGTGGGAGCTGCTCCACATCTATGCAGATAGTTATCCCTTTAAAGAACATATTATATATTTTGTTCATTATATAGATGATCTCCTACTGGTGTGGGATGGAGATGAACATTCAGTGGAATCATTTTTTACCTACCTCAATACAAATTATTTAAATTTAAAATTTGTAGGTACACATGATGCTTCTAAAATTCAGTTTCTAGACATAGATTTAAAAGCTAATTGCAGATCTGGTCAAGTAGAAACAAGTCTTTACAGGAAACCTATAGGAGGCAATACTATCTTAAATTTTACATCCTGTCGATTGGCGATTCCCGAGGGCCAATACATTAGAGTAAAGCGTATATGTTCTAATGAAACTACTTATGAACAACAATGTACCATTCTAAATAATAGATTGGTAGCCAGAGCATAAAATGATATATTGTTGCAATTCTTGCAAACAACAAAAAATATAGTAGATAATATTCCACAAGAAACACCCTTAATGTATAAAAATTAAAAAACTAACGGAATTAAGGAAAATGGAAAAATGTGACAGATAAAAAAATCACCTTTAATACTCTGTATATCTTGAAATATAAGTGTATTTGCAATATAATCAGGGAAAGTTTACCTATATTGACAACCGACCTAGTAGAACAAGTAATGACCAATTTGTTGCCAAGAAAGTGTAAACCATCAGGAACTATGTTGTACCATCATTTTTGTATGAGAGGGAAAAAAATACTTAGTTAAGTAGAAGAAAAGGTTTTTATTGCTGTAGGGCCACAAGATTTAAAACATGCGGATATGCTAAGGAAGGTGACACTTTTGTTTCCAATATGACTGGGAAAGAGTATAAAATATACCACACATTAAATTGTTAATTGACAGATGTATTTTACCTTCTCACCAGTAGGGAGTGCAATATCCAGTATGTAGGAAAAACGACAAGAATGTGAAAGGATAGAACATTGGAACCTAGAATCCTGATATCCATACACCAGTGGCTAAACATTTTAAAAATGAACACTTTGGTGGTTCCTCATTATTACAAATCCAAGCGACTGTTCATGTACCTTTCTCTAAAAGAGGTGGTGATAGGGATTATTTTCTAAGCAAAAACAAAGTACAGTGAATTTTCCCCTTGAAGACCATAAATAAACATGGAGGCATATGTATTTATTTAAGATATTGCATAGTTTAATTTTCATTAAAATACGTTTTAGGTTTACGTTTAGGTTTAAATAATGGAAAAAGTCATTAAAAACCTAGAACTTAAGCAATATTGAATAACGAATAAGAAGGTTAATAAATTCCCATTAAGGTTAAATCACTATATATAACATAACACTTGACATATGTATAATTGTATGACTTGTTATAATCAGTAAAAATGTGCTTCAGTAAATAAGGGGTTAAATTGGATTTTCACTAATTAAAGGAATACTAAACCCAATTTTTTTCTTTAATGATTCAGATAGAGCATTCAATTTTAAGCAACTTTCTAATTTACACCTAATATCAATTTGTATTTGTTCTCTTGCTATCTTTATTTAAAAAGCAGGAATTTAAAGCTTAGGAGTCAGCCCATTTTAGGTTCAGCACCCTGGATAGTGCTTGCTGATTGGTGGCTACATTTAGCAAACCAATAAGCAAGCATAACCTAGGTTCTCAATAAAAAAATGGGCCGGCTCTTAAGCTGTACATTCCTGCTTTTTAAATAAAGATAGCATGAGAACAAGAAAAATTGGTAATAGGAGTAAATGAGAAAATTGCTTAAAATTGCATGTTCTAAATCAGTAAAGAAAGAAATGTGGGTTTAGTGCCCCTTTAAGGATATGTCTTTAAATAGATTGGAGGCAGACTAGCTTGTGCGGTAGCCCCGCTTGAAACGCGTCTGCTGTTGCTGCCTATGATCATTTATTTCTTAGATGACTTATTTTTCCTGTTACTTATTGTTTTTATAATGCACCTAATAAATCGTTTTCATTTTTGAAGCATCCTGACTGATGACTTTCTATTGGGAAACCTGTTTGTCTGTGTCTCTATATAGCACACCCTTGTAATCTAGGCAAGACCATTTCTATTAGTAGATTGTGATACCATTTGGAACAATAAAATCAAGGTTTTGTATTCCATAAGCTTTCAAGACACAGGTCTCTTCTTTAGGTAATTTTAATATTATCAGACAAAACTTTGATAGCAAATATTGTATCTAACCCAGCCCTCATTGTAATAATGAATAATCAAAGTGTCGTTATGTGGAGGACACTGAACCTTTTACACTACAAAATACAATATAAGGTAATTTTTTTCATATATATTGTATACAATAAAATGTTTCTCATTTACCACAAACTAAAACAGATTAACTCGAAGCCATCTAACAGGATGCCAGTAGCCTAGAAAATTAAAAAAATTAATCTTAAAAAAATACTGCCAAAAAGTTATTATCAAAATATGATATTTTGTAGTGCATAATATAACTAAAAAAAAAACATCTGTGTCATGAGTAGGGCAGAGAGAACAGTAATGGATAGGGTGGACTGTAACTTAAAGGGACATGAAACCCACATTTTTTCTTTCATGATTTAGAAAGAGCATGCAATTTTAAACAACTTCCTAATTTACTTCTATTCTCTAATTTGCTTTATTCTCTTGATATTATTTGCTGAAAAGCATATCTAGATAGGCTTAGTAGCTGCTGATTGGTGGCTGCACAAAGATGCCTCCTGTGATTGGCTCACCTATGTGCATTGCTATTTCTTCAACAAAGGATATCTAAAAAATGAAGCAAATTAGATAATAGAAGTACATTGGAATGTTGTTTAAAATTGTATTCTCTATCTGAATCATGAAAGAAAAACTTTGGGTTTAGTGTCACTTTAATGTCAGGATCTCTTAACTGCTGCCTTTCTTTGATGCAGGAACCTGTCCCTTTCAGTCCATCATGTTGTTTAAAACTCAGTGCTCAGTCATTAGAGGTGGAGCCTGTCTCTTTAAATCCTTCATGTTTTTTCAGTGTTCAGATATTAGTGTAATTATTACGGGTTTCTTATCATTTGTATCCTGTTTTCCTCTCTGAATTTGGATCCCTGTACCTGACTAACTTTCCTGGATTCTTCTGTTGCTTCATCCCTTTTGTTGTAAAGTTTGGATTAAGGACTAATTACCATGTTTGACCCTGGCAAGTTCACTGGACTCTGGTAATGACTTACTTTGCTAATGGACTGTCTTTATGGTATATGACCTGGGCCTGCTACTGGATTTCCTTAAAGCTAGATCCTTTGCTGAGAGACCTATTTGGATTAATTCCTGATTTTGACCCCCTGGCCTGTTCCTGGACTCATGCACAGATTGATCACCAAACAAAAAAAAAGCAAGTGTTCCCTTGACAGTTAAATCATTTAATTATACTTTTTGTAAAGGGACATAAAACCCTGACATTTTTCTTTCATGATTTAGATTCAGAGAAATTAATTTTAATACATTTTCCAATTTACTTCTTTTACATAATTTGCGTAATTCTCTTGGTCTCCTTTGTTGAAGAAGCAGAAATGCACTAGCTGAGATCATTGGGTGAGCCAATAACATGAGGTATATATGTGCAGCTACCGATCAACAATTCCTGATCCTACCTAGGTATCATTTTCACCAAAGGATACTAAGAAAACAAAACAAATTAGATAATAAAAGTAAATTGGACAGGGGCGTGTCCATGCAGTGATCCTGAGAGGTCGCATTCTCTTAGAGCTCCAGCCGAGTACCTAATATTCCGCCAATATTGGAGACATTTTACAGCTAATACTTGTCAAAATCGCTTTGTATCACAAAGATACTCAGAAGCCTCCTCTCTATCAACTTATTTGCTGTATTTGTGACGCTGGTGTAATAAGATCGGACGATTGGGGCCTGGAGAGGCGGCTCATAGCAGGCGGCGTTACCCCCCTCGGGAAACCGAGGTAAATTGCCTGACCCAAGCACAACTGCAAGAACACTATAATCTTAATTAGCTGAACCTGATAACAAACGTAGAAGGGAAAATCTGCTGAACTAAGTGGGGTAAATAAAAAGAACTACTGCGTTGCTGCATATCAAAGATGGCGCCCGAACAAACCGAAGGCCCTTTGGATCGTATCGATCACTATCTGGAGCGTCTTGAGGATTGCCTAATGAACCTCCTAAACAAAGCACCCTGGGACTATCTGACAAACTTACAATCCCGACATCGCAAGAGGGCAGACATAGTGGACTTGGTCCTGGTCTCTGAAGGTGGGGGGGGCGGCGGTCAAGAGCACTCCCGCCGAGCCTCTCTGCCAGAGAGAATCACTGCATGGAAAAACCCTTCTTGAATGCCAGAACCACCCACGCTGTGAAGAAACACATCAGACGAGTAAAGACATCTTCGCAGCTGTTACTTTCCAGTATGGTGATCACACCTTACCGCTTCAACAGCATGCCCGTGAAAACCTGAGATCATACGCACCTGCTGTGAAACCATATGTGACCATGTTGTTGCCTGTTCACTCTCCTGTGGACTATGGGATCTTGCAAACTGCTGAGGACTCTGCAGGTACTGGGCCCCGGCGGGGGCTTGGGGGGGACTCCCGCTATGGTGCATACAATAGCACTGATCATATCCTGCTTGTCGGAACGCCGTGGGCCGGTCCCGATGTTCCCTACATGACTTACATGAACTTTTCTAGGAACACTGAGAGCCGAACACATGATACTTACTGGGGAGTTAAGGGTGGTTTGCCTCTGAGTCCAGATATATGGCAGCACGCACAAATGCCTGCACCGGCTTTCATAAATCCCTTCTTTTCCTTCATGCATATGAAAGGTGGTCCTGGAACTTTGTACAGACTCACTCAAAACCCACTGTTTTTATCCTCCCTACACTCGGAGAGGACTAACATACAGCACATTTAGTAGGAATCGCAACACAATATTAGTGTGTAAAATTTCCAGTTTAACTATTTTTGTTTTTGTCAGTTTGGTGTGTGTTAAATCGTTCTCCTATGCTCACAGGTTCAGACCAACAATGTTAATAGATAGTAGTATTGGAGCTAATAAGTATTTGTATATTTCACTACATGCAGCGTTGTAACAAATGTGAGCTAATCAGTATATGTGCATCTCTGTATATACAGCAGTTTAATATTGAAGGGAAAAACAAATGCTTAATGCTTACAGGCATAGGAAAATAAGGCAAGCCAATCATCTACTGTAATGTCACAAAGATGAGGGTCTTATAGTATATGATAATTTATAATGGATCAATGTGTACGTTTTATATTCTTTATTGATCATCGGAACGCTGTATTTTAAATAAGATTCGCAGTCGTGGCCCGCGGCCGGAGCCATGATGGGGAATCGTGATCTGACAGTATCAGGGGTCCATATCTGTTCTAAACATCAGAATATAATTTTTTTAGATCACATGAATAATATGATGCAGATCACATAAGTTTAAACTGCCTTTGTGCCATGATCAGAATATCCCTTTAGTTTAAGATTAATATATAAACTTTTCCCTTCCTAATGTACCATATATGTTTATTGAAAGTTGTTTGTGTTGTTGCCCTTAAAATAACTTAGATTAGTGCACTATAAATACGCTTGGTTCAGGCAGGTGTATCAAGAATATCAGAATGTTTTGCAAAATTATTAGTGATATATGCTTAGATACACCTTTTTGTTTTTTTGTATTTTTTTGGTTGTTTCTTTTTCCTTTCAATGTTATTTTCTTTTAAGCTTAAAAAAAAAAAAAAAAAAAAAAAAGTAAATTGGACAGTTGTTTAAAAGCACATGGTCTGTCTGAATCATGAAAGGAAAAAAAATGTGTTCCATGTACATTTAAAGGGACACTGAACCCAAATTTTTTATTTTGTGATTTAGATAGAGCATGACATTTTAAGCAACTTTCTAATTTACTCCTATTATCAAATTTTCTTTATTCTCTTGGTATCTTTATTTGAAATGCAAGAATGTAAGTTTAGATGCCAGCCCATTTCTGGTGAACAACCTGGGTTGTCCTTGCTGATTGGTGGATAAATTTATCCACCAATAAAAAAGAGCTATCCATAGTTCTGAACCAAGAAAAAAGCTTAGATGCCTTCTTTTTCAAATAAAAATAGCAAGAGAACGAAGAAAAATTGATAAAAGGAGTAAATTTGAAAGTTTCTTAAAATGACATGCTCTATCTGAATCACAAAAGAAACATTTTGGGTTCAGTGTCCCTTTAAGTAAAGAAATAGCAGATATGTGCACAAAAACAGCCCCATTATTAGATGTGTTAAATCATCACAATATGTATATGTGTCAGGGCCTTTAAATAGCCAGCAATATTCTCAGCACCCCTCACTCCTATGATTCTCATATGACTGCAAGGTTTCTAAAACGCCTCTCAGTCTATCATACTAGACTACTTTATCCTAACAACAAATAAAACAGGCATATGTATATTTTTCCTATTCAAAACATTTACAAACCCATTTTTAAGCATGTTCCCTAAGTGTTGCTTTTCTGACTCGCTAGCGGTGCTTGTTTGCTGTGCACGATATCATGTATCATGCAACTAGATATATTAATGACAGGAACATCCATGTTAAAGGGACATGAAACCCCCCCAAAAAATTTCATGATTTAGACAGAGCATACAATTTTAACCCCTTAGTGACCAGAGCACTTTTCCATTTTCTGTCCGTTTGGGACCAAGGCTATTTTTACATTTTTGCAGTGTTTGTGTTTAGCTGTAATTTTCCTCTTACTCATTTACTGTACCCACACATATTATATACCGTTTTTCTCGCCACTAAATGGACTTTCTAAAGATACCATTATTTTCATCATATCTTATAATTTACTATAAAAAAAAATATAAAATATGAGGAAAAATTGAAAAAAACACACTTTTTCTAACTTTGACCCCCAAAATCTGTTACATATCTACAACCACCAAAAAACACCCATGCTAAATAGTTTCTAAATTTTGTCCTGAGTTTAGAAATACCCAATTTTTACATGTTCTTTGCTTTTTGTGCAAGTTATAGGGCCATAAATACAAGTAGCACTTTGCTATTTCCAAACCACTTTTTTCCAAAATTAGCGCTAGTTACATTAGAACACTAATATCTTTCAGGAATCCCTGAATATCCCTTGACATGTATATATTTTTTTTTAGTAGACATCCCAAAGTATTGATCTAGGACAATTTTGGTATATTTCATACCACCATTTCACCGCCAAATGCGATCAAATACAAAAAATCGTTCACTTTTTCACAAATTTTTTCACAAACTTTTGGTTTCTCACTGAAATTATTTACAAACAACTTGTGCAATTATGGCATAAATGGTTGTAAATTCTTCTCTGGGATCCCCTTTGTTCAGAAATAGCAGACATATATGGCTTTGGCGTTGCTTTTTGGTAATTAGAAGGCCGCTAAATGCCACTGCGCACCACAAGTGTATTATGCCCAGCAGTTAAGGGGTTAATTAGGGAGCTTTTAGGGAGCTTGTAGGGTTAATTTTAGCTTTAGTGTAGTATAGTAGACAACCCCAAGTATTGATCTAGGCACATTTTGGTATATTTCATGCCACCATTTCACCGCCAAATGCGATCAAATTGAAAAAAAAGTTAAATTTTTCACAATTTTAGGTTTCTCACTGAAATAATTTACAAACAGCTTGTGCAATTATGGCACAAATGGTTGTAAATACTTGTCTGGGATCCCCTTTGTTCAGAAATAGCAGACATATATGACTTTGGCGTTGCTTTCTGGTAATTAGAAGGCCGCTAAATCCTGCTGCGCCTCACACGTGTATTCTGGCTAGCAGTGAAGGGGTTAATTAGGGAGTTTGTAGGGAGCTTGCAGGATTAATTTTAGCTTTAGTGTAGAGATCAGCCTCCCACCTGACACATCCCACCCCCTGATCCCTCCCAAACAGCTCCCTTCCCTCCCCCACCCCACAATTGTCCCCGCCATCTTAAGTACTGGCAGAAAGTCTGCCAGTACTAAAATAAAAGGGTTTTTTAAAAAATAAATAATTTTTTTTTAGCATATTTACATATGCTAGGGTGTAGGATCCCCCCCTTAGCCCCCAACCTCCCTGATCCCCCCCAAAACCGCTCTCTGACCATCCCCTCTGCCTCATTGGGGGCCATCTTGGGTACTGGCAGCTGTCTGCCAGTACCCAGTTTGCAAAAAAAAAGGGCTTTTTTTATATTTATTTGTCTTTTTTCTGTAGTGTAGCTTCCCCCCCACACAGACAAACCCCCACCACCTTGCTGATCTTTTTTTTTTTTAAAAAATATTAGGGCATTTAAACATTTTTACTAACTCATTTTCTGTAGTGTAGCGGTTCCCACCCGCTCCCTCCCCGTGCACGCGCCCGCCCCCGCCCTCCCGTGCACGCGCGCGCGCCCGCCCGTGCGCGCCCCCGCTCATCCCCGCCCACGATCCCGCCCCCCCTGCACATAACCAGGGCCATCGATGGCCGCCACCCGCCTCCCGGTCCGGCTCCCACCCACCAACGCCGGGAACCACCGATCTCCGGTGCAGAGAGGGCCACAGAGTGGCTCTCTCTGCACCGGATGGCTTAAAAAAGTTATTGCAGGATGCCTCCATATCGAGGCATCACTGCAATAACCGGAAAGCAGCTGGAAGCGAGCAGGATCGCTTCCAGCTGCTTTCCAAACCGAGGACGTGCAGGGTACGTTCTCAGGCATTAACTGCCTTTTTTTTGAGGACGTACCCTGCACGTCCTCGGTCGTTAAGGGGTTAAACAACTTTCAAATTTACTTCTATACATCTCTTGTTATCATTTGCTGAGATGTTTATCTATAAAAGCCCAAGAGCAGCAAAGAACCTAGGTTCTAGCGGCTGATTGGTGGCTACACACATATACCGATTGTCATTGGCTCACCCATATGTTCAGTCAGCAACCAGCAGTGCATTGCTTCTCATTCAACAAATTATACCAACAAAGCGAAGAAAAATTGACAATAGCAGTAGATTAGAAAGTTGCTTAAAATTGCATGCTCTATCTGAATCATGAAATAAAAATTGTGGGTTTCATATCAATTTAAGGAAAAAGAAACACATACATAGTTTAAAGACGTAGGCCACAGAACTACTAAATTAAAGGGATATGAAACCCAAAACATTTCTTCTGTGATTTAGACAGAGCATACCAATTAAAAAAAGTTTCTAATTTGCTTCAATTATTACATTTGCTTTGTTCTCATGGTATTCTTTGTTGAATAAATACCTAGGTAAGTGTCTGGAGCACTACATGGCAGGAAATAGTGCTGCAATCTAGTTCTTACAAATGGATAACAGTCTAACGGCTAGATTTGGAGTTTGGCGGTAGCCGTGAAAACCAGCGTTAGAGGCTACTAACGCTGGTTTTAGGCTACCGCCGGTATTTGGAGTCAGTCAAAAAAGGGTCTAACGCTCACTTTTCAGCCGCGACTTTTCCATACCGCAGATCCCCTTACGTCAATTGCGTATTCTATCTTTTCAATGGGATTTTTCTAACTCCGGTATTTAGAGTCATGTCTGAAGTGAGCGTTAGAAATCTAACGACCAAACTCCAGCCGCAGAAAATAGTCAGTAGTTAAGAGCTTTCTGGGCTAACGCCGGTTCATAAAGCTCTTAACTACTGTGCCCTAAAGTACACTAACACCCATAAACTACCTATGTACCCCTAAACCGAGGCCCCCCCACATCGGCGACACTCTATTAAATTTTTTTAACCCCTAATCTGCCGACCGCCACCTACGTTATCCTTATGTACCCCTAATCTGCTGCCCCTAACACCGCTGACCCCTATATTATATTTATTAACCCCTAATCTGCCCCCCACAACGTCGCCGCCAGCTACCTACACTTATTAACCCCTAATCTGCCGTTCGCACGCCGCCGCCGCCAGCAACATTATAGCTATGTACCCCTAATCTGCTGCCCCTAACACCGCCGACCCCTATATTATATTTATTAACCCCTAATCTGCCCCCCACAACGTTGCCTCCACCTGCCTACACTTATTAACCCCTAATCTGCCGACCGGACCGCACCGCTATTATAATAAAGTTATTAACCCCTAATCCGCCTCACTAACCCTATAATAAATAGTTTTAACCCCTAATCTGCCCTCCCTAACATCGCCGACACCTAACTATAAACATTAACCCCTAATCTGCTGACCGGAGCTCACCGCTATTCTAATAAATGTATTAACCCCTAAAGCTAAGTCTAACCCTAACACTAACACCCCCCTAAGTTAAATATAATTTAAATCTAACGAAATTAATTAACTCTTATTAAATAAATTATTCCTATTTAAAGCTAAATACTTACCTGTAAAATAAATCCTAATATAGCTACAATATAAATTATAATTATATTGTAGCTATTTTAGGATTAACCCCTTAATGACCGCAGCACTTTTCCATTTTCTGTCCGTTTGGGACCAAGGCTATTTTTACATTTTTGCGGTGTTTGTGTTTAGCTGTAATTTTCCTCTTACTCATTTACTGTACCCACACATATTATATACCGTTTTTCTCGCCATTAAATGGACTTTCAAAAGATACCATTATTTTCATCATATCTTATAATTTACTATAAAAAACATTATAAAATATGAAGGAAAAATGGAAAAAAACACACTTTTTCTAACTTTGACCCCCAAAATCTGTTACACATCTACAACCACCAATAAACACCCATGCTAAATAGTTTCTAAATTTTGTCCTGAGTTTAGAAATACCCAATGTTTACATGTTCTTTGCTTTTTTTGCAAGTTATAGGGCCATAAATACAAGTAGCACTTTGCTATTTCCAAACCACTTTTTTTCAAAATTAGCGCTAGTTACATTGGGACACTAATATCTTTCAGGAATCCCTGAATATCTATTGACATGTGTATATTTTTTTTTAGAAGACATCCCAAAGTATTGATCTAGGCCCATTTTGGTATATTTCATGCCACTATTTCACCGCCAAATGCGATCAAATAAAAAAAATTGTTCACTTTTTCACAAATTTTTTCACAAACTTTAGGTTTCTCAGTGAAATTATTTACAAACAACTTATGCAATTATAGAATAAATGGTTGTAAATGCTTCTCTGGGATCCCCTTTGTTCAGAAATAGCAGACATATATGGCTTTGGCTTTGCTTTTTGGTAATTAGAAGGCTGCTAAATGCCACTGCGCACAATACGTGTATTATGCCCAGCATTGAAGGGGTTAATTAGGGAGCATGTAGGGAGCTTCTAGGGTTAATTTTAGCTTTAGTGTAGTGTAGTAGACAACCCCAAGTATTGATCTAGGCCCATTTTGGTATATTTCATGCCACCATTTCACCGCCAAATGCGATCAAAGTAAAAAAAAAACGTTAATTTTTTCACAATTTTAGGTTTCTCACTGAAATTATTTACAAACAGCTTGTGCAATTATGGCACAAATGGTTGTAAATGCTTCTCTGGGATGCCCTTTGTTCAGAAATAGCAGACATATATGACTTTGGCGTTGCTTTATGGTAATTAGAAAGTTGCTAAATGCTGCAGCGCATCACACGTGTATTATGGCTAGCAGTGAAGGGGTTAATTAGGTAGTTTGTAGGGAACTTGCAGGGTTAATTTTAGCTTTACTGTAGAGATAAGCCTCCCACCTGACACATCCCACCCCCTGATCCCTCCCAAACAGATCCCTTCTCTCCCCCACCCCACAATTGTCCCCGCCATCTTAAGTACTGGCAGAAAGTCTGCCAGTACTAAAATAAAAGTTTTTTTTTTTTAAGGAAAAAAAAAGCATATTTACATATGCTGTGTTTAGGATCCCCCCTTAACCCCCAACCTCCCTGATCCCCCCCCAAAACAGCTCTCTAAGCCTCCCTCTCAGCCTTATTGGGGGCCATCTTGGGTACTGGCAGCTGCCTGCCAGTACCCATTTTGAACAATCAAATGATTATTTTTTTTTAAAAAAATTTCTGTAGTGTAGCTCAATCGCCCCCCCCCCCACGGACCAACCCCCACCACCTAAATCATACCTAAGGGCTTTTTTATTTATTTAAATTTTGTCCCACTTTTATTGTTTTGGGACACATTTTTTCCGTAGTGTAGCGGTTCCCACCCGCTCCCTCCCCGTGGACGCGCCCGCCCACGATCCCGCCCCCCTCCACATGACCAGGGCCATCGATGGCCGCCACCCACCTCCCACACCGGCTCCCACCCACCAACGATACCGGCCATCGATGTCCGGTGCAGAGAGGGCCACAGAGTGGCTCTCTCTGCATCGGATGGCCGTGAAAGGTTATTGCAGGATGCCTCCATATCGAGGCATCACTGCAATAACCGGAAAGCAGCTGGAAGCGAGCAGGATCGCTTCCAGCTGCTTTCCACACCGAGGACGTGCAGGGTACATTCTCAGGCGTTAACTGCCTTTTTTCTGAGGACGTACCCTGCACGTCCTCGGTCGTTAAGGGGTTAATATTTATTTTACAGGCAACTTTGTATTTATTTTAACCAGGTACAATAGCTATTAAATAGTTAAGAACTATTTAATAGCTAAAATAGTTAAAATAATTACAAATTTACCTGTAAAATAAATCCTAACCTAAGTTACAATTAAACCTAACACTACACTATCAATAAATTAATTAAATAAAATACCTATAATTATCTACTATTAAACCTAACACTACACTATCAATAAATAAATTAAATACAATTCCTGCAAATAAATACAATGAAATAAACTAACTAAAGTACAAAAAATAAAAAAGAACTAAGTTACAAAAAATAAAAAAATATTTACAAACATTAGAAATATATTACAACAATTTTAAACTAATTACACCTACTCTAAGCCCCCTAATAAAATAACAAAGCCCCCCAAAATAAAAAAATGCCCTACCCTATTCTAAATTACTAAAGTTCAAAGCTCTTTTACCTTACCAGCCCTGAACAGGGCCCTTTGCGGGGCATGCCCCAAAGAATTCAGCTGTAAAAAAAAACATACAATACCCCCCCAACATTACAACCCACCACCCAAATACCCCTAATCTAACCCAAACCCCCCTTAAATAAACCTAACACTAAGCCCCTGAAGATCTTCCTACCTTGTGTTCACCATGCCAGGTATGACCGTCCGTTCCAGGCTCCGATATCTTCATCTAAGCCCAAGCGGGGGCTAGACATCCATCATCCGACGGCTGAAGAAGTCCAGAAGAGGCTCCAAAGTCTTCATCCTATCCGGGAAGAAGAGTAGATCCGGACCGGCAACCATCATCTTCCAAGCGGCATCTTCTATCTTCATCCGATGAGGACCGGCTCCATCCTGAAGACCTCCACCGTGGACCCATTTTCATCCTCCGACATCCAACTGAAGAATGACGGTTCCTTTAACGGACGTCATCCAAGATGGCGTCCCTCGAATTCCAATTGGCTGATAGGATTCTATCAGCCAAAAGGAATTAAGGTAGGAAAATTCTGATTGGCTGATGGAATCAGCCAATCAGAATCAAGTTCAATCCGATTGGCTGGTCCGATTGGCCAATCAGATTGAGCTCGCATTCTATTGGCTGATCGGAACAGCCAATAGAATGCGAGCTCAATCTGATTGGCTGATTGGATCAGCCAATCGGATTGAACTTGATTCTGATTGGCTGATTCCATCAGCCAATAAGAATTTTCCTACCTTAATTCCGATTGGCTGATAGAATCCTATCAGCCAATCGGAATTCGAGGGACGCCATCTTGGATGACGTCCCTTAAAGGAACCATCATTCTTCAGTTGGACGTCGGAGGATGAAGATGGGTCCGCAGTGGAGGTCTTCAGGATGGAGCCGGTCCTCATCGGATGAAGATAGAAGATGCCGCTTGGAAGATGATGGTTGCCGGTCCGGATCTACTCTTCTTCCCGGATAGGATGAAGACTTTGGAGCCTCTTCTGGACTTCTTCAGCCGTCGGATGATGGATGTCTAGCCCCCGCTTGGGCTTAGATGAAGATATCGGAGCCTGGAACGGACGGTCATACCTGGCATGGTGAACACAAGGTAGGAAGATCTTCAGGGGCTTAGTGCTAGGTTTATTTAAGGGGGGTTTGGGTTAGATTAGGGGTATGTGGGTGGTGGGTTGTAATGTTGGGGGGGGGGTATTGTATGTTTTTTTTTACAGCTGAATTCTTTGGGGCATGCCCCGCAAAGGGCCCTGTTCAGGGCTGGTAAGGTAAAAGAGCTTTGAACTTTAGTAATTTAGAATAGGGTAGGGCATTTTTTTATTTTGGGGGTCTTTGTTATTTTATTAGGGGGCTTAGAGTAGGTGTAATTAGTTTAAAATTGTTGTAATATTTTTCTAATGTTTGTAAATATTTTTTTATTTTTTGTAACTTAGTTCTTTTTTATTTTTTGTACTTTAGTTAGTTTATTTCATTGTAGTTATTTGTAGGTATTGTATTTAATTTATTTATTGATAGTGTAGTGTTAGGTTTAATTGTAGGTAATTGTAGGTATTTTATTTAATTTATTTATTGATAGTGTAGTGTTAGGTTTAATTGTAACTTAGGTTAGGATTTATTTTACAGGTAAATTTGTAATTATTTTAACTATTTTAGCTATTAAATAGTTCTTAACTATTTAATAGCTATTGTACCTGGTTAAAATAAATACAAAGTTGCCTGTAAAATAAATATTAATCCTAAAATAGCTACAATATAATTATAATTTATATTGTAGCTATATTAGGATTTATTTTACAGGTAAGTATTTAGCTTTAAATAGGAATAATTTATTTAATAAGAGTTAATTAATTTCATTAGATTTAAATTATATTTAAGTTAGGGGGGTGTTAGTGTTAGGGTTAGACTTAGCTTTAGGGGTTAATACATTTATTAGAATAGCGGTGAGCTCCAGTCAGCAGATTAGGGGTTAATGTTTGAAGTTAGGTGTCTGCGATGTTAGGGAGGGCAGATTAGGGGTTAATACTATTTATTATAGGGTTAGTGAGGCGGATTAGGGGTTAATAACTTTATTATAATAGCGGTGCGGTCAGGTCGGAAGATTAGGGGTTAATAAGTGTAGGCAGGTGGAGGTGACGTTGTGGGGGGCAGATTAGGGGTTAATAAATATAATATAGGGGTCGGCTGTGTTAGGGGCAGCAGATTAGGGGTACATAGGGATAATGTAAGTAGCGGCGGTTTACGGAGCGGCAGATTAGGGGTTAAAAATAATATGCAGGGGTCAGCGATAGCGGGGGCGGCAGAACAGGGGTTAATAAGTGTAAGGTTAGGGGTGTTTAGACTCGGGGTACATGTTAGGGTGTTAGGTGCAGACATAGGAAGTGTTTCCCCATAGCAAACAATGGGGCTGCGTTAGGGTCTGAACGCGGCTTTTTTGCAGGTGTTAGGTTTTTTTTCAGCTCAAACAGCCCCATTGTTTCCTATGGGGGAATCGTGCACGAGCACGTTTTTGAGGCTGGCCGCGTCCGTAAGCAACTCTGGTATCGAGAGTTGAAGTTGCGTTAAATATGCTCTACGCTCCTTTTTTGGAGCCTAACGCAGCCATTCTGTGGACTCTCAATACCAGAGTTATTTTAAAGGTGCGGCCAGAAAAAAGCCAGCGTTAGCTACGCGGGTCTTTACCGACAAAACTCTAAATCTAGCCGTTACAAAACTGCTGTCATATAGTGCTACAGACATGGGTGTGCTCCTGATCTTACGACCCTGCTTTTCAACAAAAAATACCAAGAGAACAAAGAAAGATTGATAATAGAACTAATTAGAAGGTAGTTTAAATCTGCACGTTCTGTCTGAATATCGAAAAAAAAATTTGGGGAATTTTATATCCCTTTAACTTGTAAACAATAACTGAATTAGTTGCAATCCAGTTAGTTTTAAACACATGTAACTATCATTCTAAAAACGTCTATAGCACAAAGACCTAGTTTCAATAAAACTCATTGGGAAAATTATTATCTTACAGAAAAATAAAAAAATCAGCAACTTTACTACCAGAAAATTGAAAAGACTTGCCCCTCATAAGAATGACTAGTCCTGTGTTTAGCTACATTGAAATCAGTGGAACTGCTTCCACCATTAAGAATAGCAGCAGCACAAAAAATGAATTCAAAACTTAAAAAAAATAAAAAAAAATTTGTAACAAAATATACACCATCTATAAAAAGTCCACTCTAACATATGCACCAAATAAAACTCAAAAAAGAAAGTAAATAAAAATAACAATGAACAACTTCCTTAGCTTCTGAAATATTGAGGCACAACCACAAGACTTGACACTTTAGAGGGGAGATCGCACCTTTTTATATTGTGCATGCTGATTTGAGATTTAGGTGAAAAAATCCAGACTAAGGGCCTGATCATCAAATTCTCGCTGGCATGGAGAGAAATCTTGCTAAATCTTTGGGGATTTTTTTTAGTGTTATTTTGCAAAGTAGCTAGGGTTTCCACATCGGTCATGTTCATCTGGACACTTATAAGTTACACATGCTGCAGGGTGTGCAGGGAGGAGCCTGCATAGTGCTGTCCAGGATCACTATTTTTGTGCTGTCCAGCAGCACAATGCATGTTTTCCTCTGCACACCCTGCAGCATGTGTAACTCATAAGTGTCCAGGAAAACATGGCCGAGGTAGCAACCCTAAATATAGGTGTCTCTCCTTCACATCCATAACTACTCACAAAGTGATAAATAACTCTATAGAAAAAAAATCACCTTTTTAAAAGTCTTTAAAGGGACCTTGTGATACTGATATGATGATCATCTCACAAGAGCAGAGAGGTTTAGATCATCAGACCCCCAGCCTTAATCATGCACTGGAACACCCAAGGTCAAGCCCTAGTTAGTGTCTCTGAGATTGCCAAGACAATTTTTGTTTTATCCAGCAAGACTAAATTACTATACTAAGGACATTAATTCAAATTTTTTCTTTCATGTTTAAGTTAGAGCATACAGTGTTAAATAACTTTCCAATTTGTTTTTATTTTCAAATTTTCTTCATTCTCTTGATATAATTTGTTGAAGGGGCGAGTTATATCCTTTTTTCATTTGTATTGGGGCTTATGCAGGTCCCTGGTTGCGAGCACACCCTGTACTATTCCCAGGTGCTGGATACTTTGAAATTTGTTGAAGAGGCAGCAGTGCACTACTGGGAGGTAGCTAAACAAATCAGGTGAGGCAATGACAAGAGGCATATATGTGCAGCCACCAATCAGCAGCTAGCTTTTTAGTAGTGCATTGCTGTTCCTGAGCCTACTTAGGTAAATATGCTTTTCAACAAAGTTTCATTTTGACTTCTGTGACCCTTTAACCATTACACTCATGCATAAAGCCCATCTTGCAAAAATGTTTCCTAAGTGTTGCTATATTGTAATTATTTTGTTTTTTTACATAGCTAGTGGTTTCCCTTGATGTACAACATACATTGCATGGGGGCAACTTAACCTAACTATGGGCCAAATTACAAGTGGAACGCAAAATATCTATGAGCGGTCAGTGTGAGTCTCAGCACTTATAGGCTTGATCTATAAGTCCATAATGTAGATGCCATGTTCATACTTTGCAAATGTTATTTACTTCCTCAGGGGACCCAAGTATGCATCAAAAATATTTCCAATAGCGCACTCTTTGTATACTCTATGTGTCTCTCAAAAGACCGTGATATATGGTAAGGTATTAAACTTTCAGTGCTGCAGGTGCGTTTGGGCTTACCGGATCTTTCAATCTTGTGCGCTGTCACCTCTGTCTCTATCCATCTCCGGCTAGGTCGGTCCACAGGAGTAGGGACGTTATGCGTTACCTCACTCTAGACGCTCTCCTTGAGCTCGTCTAGTGTCCTATTACAGCGGGTCGCTTCCTCTCCCTTCATCAACCTCCGGCGTCTCTAGATGACGTCACACCCACTCGATTCTTTGCTGGTCTCCAGCCCTGCACTCATAGATGCACTTGGTCCTGAGGGATGGATCCTGGTATGAACACCTGTGCTCTCATTCCCCTTAATCGTAGAAAGTGTGAAGCAAAAATTCAGGGGTACCAGGCTTAATCCATAAAATAGCGTATTTATTTAAAAATTGTTAAAAATAGAAAACATGGAATAAAATTCAAATTAAACATAGTGAGCCAAACAGGAGGGTGAATGGCAGACCCGCTAACGCATTTTGGCATCAGCCGTAGTCATAGCTTGGGGTGTCTGACATTCCCCACCTGATTTAAATAACCCTCCTTGTTCTGATTGGTTTTGGGAGTGTGTAAACTCCTCTCTCTATTGGCTACACTTTCTGAAACCTTTATTACATCAGTTAACTCTTACCTATTGTGCTAAACAGGTGGAAATGATGCGGTCCTAATACACTATGATAAACCCTCATGATACATACTAATAGCTTAGTGTTTTAAATGTTAAGTAGGGAACCTCTGTTAGAAAAGTTTCAAAAAAGGGTAGAACAGGACCTGAACACCCTAGCATACAGGCAAACCAGAAGAAAAGACAACCTCACATATAAACAACATTTGGCTCTGAAGAAACTTAGTGATAATCAAGATATAGCAGTAAGGGCAGCTGATAAGGGTGGCTCTGTAGTTATATTGGACAAAGACATCTTTTTACAAGAGACACTTAGACAACTCACAGACCCTGACCAGTACACTATATTAGGGACAGACCCTACTGCGAAATATAAAAGGGAACTAATGCACCTTAAAGATGATGGGGTAGAAGCCAATTTGATCAACCCACAAAATAGCGAATTCTTGATTATAGAGAATCTGACAGTACCCACCTTTAACCATCTCCCAAAAGTTCTTAAGGGCATTGAGAACCTCAAGGGTAGGCCCATAGGGAGTGGAATTTGTTCCTTAACAGAGCATCTTTCTCAGTGGCTTGATGCGATTCTTAAACCTATAGTATCAAAACTCACAAGCTATTTAAAATATACTAAACAATTAATAAATGATCTTGAATCCGTTAAGTGGGAGCCAAAATTTGGATGGCTCACTATAGATGTTCAAGCACTGTATTCATTAATTCCACACACTATGGGCCTAAAAGTAATATAATTCTTCCTAAGCAGAACAGAAGGCGATGATCAGACAATGTGCATATTTATCATACGTGTCACTCACACAATTTTTTCACTTTTAAGGGTTTTTTTTATCTCCAGAGATGTGGGACAGCCATGGGGGGGAAGTTTGCCCCCTCCTACGCCATCCTTTTCATAGGTTGGTGGGAGCTGTCCCACATCTATGGACAAAAAAATCCCTTCAATAACAATATTGTTTACTACCGGAGATTTATAGACGACCTCCTATGTGTTTGGAAAGGAGACTACAAAAGTGCAGAAAATGTTGTATCCTTACTTAATACTAATAAAGTGGGTATCAAATTCACATTTGAATTTGATCAAACTAATATACATTATCTAGATGTCAGCATGAGTGGCCACATTGATGACAATATACACATGGAAGTCTTCTACAAATGTATAACAGGTAATACTTTGTTACACGCACGAAGTAACCCCCTGAAAAGAGTATTCAAATTGGTTGCCAAGGGACAGTTTACACGACTGAGGAGGAATTGCACAACCATTGAAAGTTATAATAAACATGCAAATAAATTGTCAGCCAAACTCATAGATAGAGGTTATCACCCTACAATTATTAACACAGCACAGAAAGCACTAAGAAAAGTAGATAGGAGAAAACTATTGAAAGTGAAAGATGATATTGTTAACAAAAAAGGCAGTGATCGTGTGACATTTGTCACACAATACATTAACCAATACCACCAAATTTGTACAATTATACAGAGACATTTACCATTGCTTCAAGCAGATGATAAATTAGCCCATATAGTGAAACAAGGATGCAGGTTTTCTTTTAAAAAAGGAAGATCAATAGGCAATCATGTTGCTCCATCTAAATTAAAAAGAAAAATTTCAAAACCAGTTCATGGTTAGGATTCAAAGGCACATACCATTGCAGCAATTTAACCTGTATAGCCTGCAGTTACCTTATGGAAGGGAGTACATTTACACAGGGCCGGTGCTAGACTATTTTGCGCCCTAGGCAAGAACAGCTACTTGCCCAGCCCCCCTCACCAAAAATACAATAAAAAATGATAACATACATGTGCTATATATATATATATATATATATATATATATATATATGAATATGATCTAGCATTTCACATTACCATCTCAAAGTGTTTAATGTCTCTTTAAATAGTTTAATAGAACTGCAAGCTGACAGCCCACAAGGACTGGCACCATTGAACGCAATACAAAAAGTGTCTGAATTTACTGGCAAGGGGTAAAATGGAACCCAATATATTATCAGTCTATGATATATATATATATATATATATATATATATATATATATATATATATATATATATATATATATATATATATATATAAAAAATAAACAGCCATCAAGGAATTAGCTTGCCAGTTGCAACCTCCTGTATTGCTCTATCTATTTTTATATCATATAATATGAAAACATTTTGACCTGTTAAAGAGACTGCTATATCAAAGAACCAAAAGCAACAAGGGGCTTACTGACCAAAGATTTTACTCTTGCCTCAGTTGTTAACTTATTTTTCTTATTTTTCTTTTTTAATTTTGTTAAGCATGTTGTCTGGCGTGTTAAGTACAACTGAAACAATTTAAAAAAAAAGCTCCCAAACTAAAGGATTTGTATTCACAGCCTTCAGAGCAAGCTGTGACTAAACTATATATTCTGGCACTTGTGACCCCCCTCCCCCCGCTTCCAGACATACAACATCCCTTTTAAGACCCAAATAAATAAAACTTAGGTACATGATTGATGTGTGTGCTAATATTCTGCTAATATGGTGTATATACAAAGAGACATTAAAAAATAACACTTAAAATCTCTGCTACCTTGTCAATGCAAGTCTCCCGTGCTCTGTCCCTGACTGGCTTGTGTGGAGGCGGCAGGAGTGGCGACGAGGGCGTGGGTGTGGCCCGGGAGCAGCGTGAGCAGGATGGGGTTTCAACCTGGACGTGGAGGGCAGGGCATAGAGTTTTGATTGAGCGGAACCAGAGTGGGGGAAGGGGGTGTGTCTCAACCTGAAGGTACCATGGATGGCCGCTACATAGGAAGCACATCTGTACTACTATGTTTACTGCTGCACGGTACAGATGCAGCCTGCACCAATTTATGGAAAGTTACACTGTCTTTACATGTAGAAGTCATGGCAGTCGCATCATGATTCACACCACAGTTATACTTTGGGTCCGGCTGCACCCTAGACGGCAGTGTGCCCTAGGCGGCTGCTTAGATTGCCTAGAGGGAGCGCCGGCCCTGCATTTACAAGCACAAGTACAGGGGAAAGATTTAATCATGACAAATGCCAAAACTGTAGAGAAAATTATGCCATCTATCTTTTAACATGCACACAATGTGAATTACAATACATATGGCTCACGACTAGGGAAGTCAGGGAGCTTATTAGGGAACATGTTAATAATATCAATCACAGAACCCTTACCACTCCTCTTATACAACATTTTAGAAATAAGCATTCCAAAAACCCAGATTCCCTAAAGTGGACGATTATAGAAACAGTACAACAAAAAACAGGACAACAAAACAGAGATCAAAGACTAGCCCTAAGGGAGGTTTTTTGGATCCATAGGTTAAAAACCAGAACCCCCAAGGACTCAATTGCGAATTTGATGTCATAAACCATTGGCAACATTAAATTCTAAGCCATAGATCAAAGGCCAGACATAATATTAAGTATATGAGTTAATATTTATGAATAAATCTCTATTCATAAGAAGGTAATTTGTACACCTTACCAATAGATTTAAATTTAAACTAAAAGGTGAACAGAATGTAGTTTAGAGAAAATAAGGTATATCTCACATTAAATAATACAGCAATAAGAATAACATCCATCCAGAACACATTCTCCCAGTTGATTGTAGACTGCCACCTTGTGTTATCATCACACTAGCAAGTATGTCAAAGTCAATAGTTTATTCACTTTTTCACTGGTCAACTTACATTATGCATGGGTAGGTCTAACAATCCCTAACTCTAAGTTAGTCACAACAGTCCAAATAAATAAGCCATTAAGTAACTTATGTTCATTTTTAGCAAATTTAACACATTTAATTTAGGAATGAGCCCAAAATGTAGAGCTTTTATAAGGTAGTGATGATATAAGAGGATACCACAAAATAATTAAACTTGCAAACACCATTTAAGGTCTTCGGACCAATAGGGAAGTTTTAGTGGGATTATTCTCACTATTCCTACAGATATGTCATCCATTTCATCACTATAGTTTGCTGCTATTAACACTATCACTATATAGATTTTCAACGTCATTATACAGACTATTGAGTCTACAAATATACGCACATAAACACAGGGCTAACAAGCTCAGTTGATTGTAGACATACAAAAAGTGTAATATGAATAAACGAACTAATACAGGCTGTCTGAGATAATAGGGTATCTGATCACATAAATATATGGGGAATGGTCCAATCCCATCCAATGATCAAAGAAAAAAGTGCAGTAAGAATCTTCTCGTAACTAGTAAAAGCTAAAATGGGAGAATAACATTTAAAATACTAAGCTATTAGTATATATCATGAGGGTTTATCATAGTGTAATAGGACCGCATCATTTCCATCTGTTTAGCAAAATAGATAAGAGTCAACTCACATAATAAAGATTCAGGAAGTGTAGCCAATAGAGAGAGGAGTTTACACACTCCCAAAACCAATCAGAGCAAGGAGGGTTATTTAAATCAGGTGGGAAAAAGCAGACACCCCAAGCTATGACTACGGCTGATGCCGAAATGCATTAGCGGGTCTGCCATTCACCCTCCTGTTTGGCTCACTATGTTTAATTTGAATTTTATTCCATGTTTTCTATTTTTAACAATTTTTTTAATAAAGACGCTATTTTAAGGATTAAGCCTGGTACCCCTACATTTTTGCTTCACACTGAGCGCTAAATATCGTTTACGTGTGCGCAATATTTGCTCTCCACTCAATAATACCAGTGCATGCATTGCACAGAAGCATTGCGCTCACAAGAGCGCGCTTCCCTAGGCTCCAATGGGAGCCTCGTTCTTATGTCCACTGGAAATAGACTGGAAAAGATAGGTGAAATTAGCATAAATGTATTTTAAACATAAATTCTTTCTGAATAACGAGACCTCTTGGTAGCCTAACAAGTGTATATATATATATATATAGCTCAATGAGTGAGGTTGTAATTTGGTCCATTGTATGCATTTATAACTCATACAACTTTGCCAGTCCTTGTTCTCACATCAGGATGTTGAGGAAAAAAGAAACAAAAATATATAAGAACTAGACACCATAATTACTAAATAAATTTAAAACTAAACTATAATTATTTGCAAGTAAGCTTTAAACACTTATAGAACTTATCATTTTGAGAATGCCAACGATACATTGTTTTAATTTTTTAGAGATATAATTTCAATTACACATGGCTTATTTTTTTAAAATATTTTATGTTTTGCTGTGGTAAGCTGCTTTTAACAGAGCAAATAATATACAGAAGAAGCAGCAAACTGTAAATGATAAGCGAAACGCTAATCTTAAAAAGCGCTGGGTCTTCAGAGACAGGCTAATTTAAAATTCTTAAACCTAGGCTAAACATTCTTTTTGTTAAAACAGAAAAGTACTTTATATAGGATAAAGTATTTGAAAGATCTTACACATTCTTAAATCTTCTGTATGGATTTTAAAACCAATTAAATGTACGTGTGTCTTACAGAGCATGAAGAATTGTTCGTGTTGACTGCTTTGCTGAATAAGCCACATTGAATTTTACTTTTATATATTGAAGAACATAACTAAAGAAAAGGTGATCTATCTGCATTGACCTTTTAAAGTAGTTTTATTTTCTATTGTTGACAGTAAAAAAAAAAAAAAATAAAAAAAAAAATAAAAAAACTACAAAACATATTTATGACAACGGAGCTGCTTGGAGCTTTCAAATTATTTTAGACTGGGTATTCTCAAGATACTACTTTTTTTTAAAAAAGATGTATTTTACTTGGTATGCAATGCTTTTTTTTATTCTCGATCAACTACTTTGTTTATACTAAGTTATTTCCTATAAATAAATACACTAGGGATTTAAAGGCAAAAACATCTGGTAATGCTAAAATTTCAAGGGACATGAAAGTGGAATTCACAACTAGATCGTGAATTATTGTGAGATTATGACACATAAGTATTGATCACAATCCTTTAAAAAAATGTATCAAATAATTTATGTGACAGTAAGTTCCATAATGTAGCATGCATGGAGGTACATCTCCTATAAAAACCTGTTTTTTCTAAATAATCTAAAAGCATTTATGACAGTGAGTTCCATAATGTAGCCTGCATCAAGGCACATCCCCTATAAAAACCTGGTCATGAAGGTGCAATCTTGTTTAAGGGTCTCCTAGGCACATGCAAGTAGCAGTGAACTAGGTTTGCACTTTACTGTTTAAGTAATGTTTAATTCCAGTATAAAAATATATTATAAGACGTTTGCCATTTTGTTTTCAGTTAATTAAGAGGTGTGAATGGGCTATTGTATCAGATTTGGGAGACCTCCCAGTTTCTATTTCAAAAAGAGGTTCGGAACACACAAAAAGTCTTTTTTTTCCTGATCTTTTTTGATGACTATGTTTTAACAAACTAAATGATATAGCATTGTGATCACTCGAGAAACTTGCCAAGCAATTCTGTCAGAATGCAAAGAGCCTTTTCGAGACCAAATCATTGATAGAGCCCATTATGGGAAACTGGTTTGTCAGTTGATCCTGTTGTAAATGTTTGAAATTATATCTCTGCTGCAACAATATCAGAAAAAAGTAATACCTCTGTGCCCAATACTCATTCAGCCATATGTAATACAGGCACAAATGACCTAATCTGTAATTCCAAATCCTGTAATTATTCTGAAATCTAAACTATTCTGAAATCCAAACAGTTTCCAGTTCCAAGCAGTTTGTATTTTTATTGGTTATGACATGTTAATAGTCCACTCCCATTGTCTGAAATTGTATATACACAGAACTGAAATCCTCTGAAAGTGCTTAAAGGGACCAACATGGTTATATTAATATACGATTTACCTCTGTGATTACCTTGTATGTAAGCCTCTGCAGACTGCCCCCTTATCTCAGTACTTTTGAAAAACTTGCATTTTAGCCAGTCACTACACGGGACTGAACACAATGTTATCTATATGGCATACATGAACTATCAGTGTCTAACTGTAAAAAAAAGTAAAAATGCACTGAGAAAAGAGGATGTTCAACTGCTTAGAAATCAGTTTATGAGCCTACCTAGGTTTAGTTTTCAAGAAAGAATACCAAGAGAAAAAGCAAATTTGATGATAAAATGTAAATGTTAAAGTTGTTTAACATTGCATGCCCTATCTGAATCATAAACATTTTATTTTAACTAGACTGTCCCTTTAGGACAAGTAATAAATAAATAAAGTCCATTTAGCCAATCACTCTTTATGATACCGTTAGCAGGGTTCACTTGACCGCTTAATGTCAGCTGATGTACCTCAGATGTCCGCTGCCATTTTTAATCAAAGGAGTAAATTAGCACATTGACTATGCTATAGCCAAATGCTTCCTGGTGTGAGGCAAGCAATAATAGTGCACAAAAACCCTTAATGGGATTTTGACGTACAGGGTTAGTCGTGTTAGTAAGGGGTTCGATTCAAATACATTTACTTGAGAAATAACTGTCTGCAGTTTACATCTTTCATTCAAATTTATTGTAAAATTTTAGGGTTTTACCCCTGTCTTCCGACAAAAATAGCTTATAAATAGTATATTCACCCCTCCAACTTTTATAAACCAAAACCATTCCACGTTCATACAATTCAATTGGGTAGTGTGCTCGTATGTCATGTCCCATCTGGTATCAGTCATGGAGCTGTAAATACAACTAGCCGTGTTGCCATAGCTAGCTGGTAGCATGTTACAACATTATAACGCAATTAGTGGGGTCCCCAGAGGATTAGTACTGGCTCCTGTTCTTTTTAATATTTTTATAAGGGTTAAATACCAATAGCTCTAACTCTGAAGATGATAAAAAGCTGTGTAAGGTGATTAGGTCAGTGCAGGATGTAATTACTTTGCAAGGGGATTTATAAAAATTGAAAGAATCGGCTGGCAAGTGGCAAGTTATATTAATTATTGATAAATGTAAGTTTCTACAGTTTATAGATAAAAATAGCCAGGCTACCTATTATTTAAATTCAATTATACTTAGCAGAATAGAGGAGGAAAAGGATTTAGGGGTACTTATAGATAACATGCTATGAATTAGTGTGCAATGCAAGGCTGCAGCTTCTTATGGTAATAAGATTCCAGCATGTAGGAAAAGAGGTGTAGGTGTAAGGGAAGAAAGCCTAATTCTCTCGCTAAATAAATCCTTGGGAAGACCTCACCTTGAGGGGCCTATTTAACAAAGGTCTGTCAGACCTGATCCGACAGTGCGGATCAGGTCCGACAGACCTCGCTGAATGTGGAGAGCAATACGCTCTCCGTATCCAGCATTGCACCAGCAGCTCTTGTGCGCTGCTGGTCAACGCTGCCTACTGCAGATTCGCGGGCAATCAGCCGCCAACAGCGAGGTGTCAATCAACCCGATCATACACGACCGCTGCTTCATAACTGGTGTTTCTAGCGAGACTAAAGGCTCGCCAGAAACACGGGGCTTCAAGCTCCGTATGGAGCTTGATAGATATGCCCCTGAGTATGGAGTGCAGTTTGGGGACCAATTTAAAAATAGACATTTCAGAATAAGAAAGCGTTCTATTTACTCTAGAAGATAGTCACTTGAAAGGTAATATGATTACTTTGTACACATATATTCAAGGCCCATATAAAGAGTTGGCTGAAGTATTGTTTATTCTAAGACAATTGTTTGTTATAAGAGGTCACACTTTAAATTATTTTTTTCACTGTAAGGGCAATCAAATTGTGGAACTCATTGCCTAAGGAGGTATTGAATGCCAATGTCTTAGATAACTTTAAAAATGGCTTGGATATATTTCTGGCTAAAAACAGGATTCAGTGATAATGATTACTTGTATCAAATGGGTTTGTTTCTAAATGTATGAATGGTAGTTCAATTTGCAGCTTCTTTCTTGTAAATCATGAAGGATCTGTATAGGTTGAACTTGATGGACTTCTGTCTTCTCTGAGCTTCGTTTACTATGTTACTAAGGTACCATAAAAAATAAAAACATGGAAACATACGCCTAGATTTAGAGTTCTGCGTTAGCCGTCAAAACCAGCGTTAAGGGGTCCTAAAGCTGGTTTTGGCCGCCCGCTGGTATTTAGAGTCAGTCAGGAAAGGGTCTAACGCTCACTTTACAGCCGCGACTTTTCCACACCGCAGATCCCCTTACACCAATTGCGTATCCTATCTTTTCAATGGGATCTTCCTAACGCCGGTATTTAGAGTCTTGGCTGAAGTGAGCGTTAGAACTCTAACGACAAAACTCCAGCCACAGAAAAAAGTCAGGAGTTAAGAGCTTTATGGGCTAACGCCGGTTTATAAAGCTTTTAACTACTGTGCTCTAAAGTACACTAACACCCATAAACTACCTATGTACCCCTAAACCGAGGTCCCCCACATCGCCGCCACTCTAATAAAATTTTTTAACCCCTAATCTGCCAACCACACAACGCTGCCACATACATTATCCCTATGTACCCCTAATCTGCTGCCCCTAACATCGCCGACACCTACATAATATTTATTAACCCCTAATCTGCCCCCCCCACGTCGCCGCTACCTTACCTACACTTATTAACCCCTAATCTGCCGACCGGACCTCGCCGCTACTCTAATAAATGTATTAACCCCTAAAGCTAAGTCTAACCCTAACCCTAACCCTAACACCCCCCTAAGTTAAATATAATTTAAATCTAACAAAATAAATGATTTATTATTAAATAAATTAATCCTATTTAAAGCTAAATACTTACCTGTAATATAAACCCTAATATAGCTACAATATAACGAATAATTATATTGTAGCTATTTTAGAATTTATATTTATTTTACACTCAACTTTGTATTTATTTTAACTAGGTACAATTGCTATTAAATAGTTATTTACTATTTAATAGCTACCTAGTTAAAATAATTACAAAATTACCTGTAAAATAAATCCTAACCTAAGTTACAATTAAACCTAACACTACACTATCAATAAATTAATTAACTAAACTAACTACAATTACCTACAATTAAATCAACTAAACTAAATTACAAAAAAAACAAACACTAAATTACAAAAAATAAAAAAGGTTACAAGAACTTTAAACTAATTACACCTACTCTAAGCCCCCTAAAAAAATAACAAAGCCCCCCAAAATAAAAAAATGCCCTACCCTATTCTAAAATAAAAAGTTAACAGCTCTATTACCTTACCAGCCCTTAAAAGGGCTTTTTGCGGGGCATGCCCCAAAGAAATCAGCTCTTTTGCCTGTAAATAAAACATACAATACCCCCCCAACATTACAACCCACCACCCACATACCCCTAATCTAACCCATCCAAACCCCCCTTAAAAAAACAAACACTAAACCCCTGAAGATCTCCCTACCTTTTATTCACCCAGCCAGGTATCACCGATCCGTCCAGAAGAGGGTCCGAAGTCTTCATCCTATCCGGCAAGAAGATGTCCTCCAGAGGGTCCAAAGTCTTCATCCAGGCGGCATCTTCTATCTTCTTCCATCTAGAGCAGAGCGGGTCCATCTTGAAGCAGCCGGCGCAGATCCATCCTCTTCTAACGACGTCCTAAGTCTGAATGAAGGTTCCTTTAAATTACGTCATCCAAGATGGCGTCCCTCGAATTCCAATTGGCTGATAGGATTCTATCAGCCAATCGGAATTAAGGTAGGAAAAATCTGATTGGCTGATTGAATCAGCCAATCAGATTCAAGTTCAATCGGATTGGCTGATCCAATCAGCCAATCAGATTGAGCTTGCATTCTATTGGCTGATCGGAACAGCCAATAGAATGCAAGCTCAATCTGATTGGCTGATTGGATCAGCCAATCCTATATTTTGTGTTTTGTATGCCACAATGTGGGCTGGTTGAGATGCAGGTGATGCGTTCCAGCATGTAAGGTATCCGGGAATGACCCTCTACGTCACTTCCGGTCTGTGCCGTGCATACAGCATTAGACCTGCAAACTATCTAACCTGGTTACTACCCATTCTCCAATATTAACAACCATTTTCCCAACATGTAATAGTGCACTGAGACACTACAAACTTATACACCCAGTGATCTTTATGTCAAATAGTATTCCTCCATAAGATGGGCTTATGTTTTAACACTTATCTCCACAGTAACATAATATACTAGTGTTATCACATTACAACACGTTATGCTTACTATAACACTGCTGGATCATGAGAATATGATCAGAAAGACTGGGAAAATAGTTAGTGAACTATAAGATCTGTAACATAGTCCCCATGGTAAGACAGTGCAACCTAACTGGTGTGACTGGGAATAATATAGTATGTCCCATACCCTTTGAGGCTATATCAAATGTGGCATTCACAAAGGAGAAATAAGAAATAAACTTATGTACATAAAAAATAATATACAGAAAGAAAGAAAGAAAAATATAGATTGCTAAAAACAAAAGTAATGACCACAGTAATAGGTCACTCTCTTATTATGTACATATACCACTAAATTGTTGCAATTACAAATGTTTAGACATTCTGCATTCTCATGTTTATTTTTATTTTTTTGTATTGGTATGACACTAGAAAAGTAGAGAATAAAAAGTAAGATCTAAGAAAAAACAATATTGTCTGGTTTTTGTAACTAAATTTAATTATCTGAGCAATCAAATAAATTACATCCTTAGAAAACATTGGCACATTCTGAGCACAGGCAACACTTCTGTTAAGGAATTTCAGTGCGGCTTTATGCCAGCCTATAAGAAAAGTTAGAATTTACTAGATAAGCTTATCAAGGCTGATATAGGCCCTAAGAAATCTAATACACAAACTTATATTACAGATAAGAATTCAGGCTGCTATCCCTGCCAGGGGTGTACTAGTTGCAATAGCATGACAAAAGGCAAATATTTTTTCCACGCACTGGTAGAAAATTTTGCATCAGAGGCCTGTTCACGTGTACTACCACATACGCTATACTGTATATATGATCAAATGCCTATGTGGGTGGAGTTACATTGGAGAGACCACTAGAATGGTACGTAATAGGATATGTGAACATAGGTCAGATATTGGAAAGAAAAAAATCCAGTGGCTGAACATTTTATCCAGGCAGGTCACAATATCTGCCAATTAAGATTTCAGATCATAGACCATATAGCTGTGCCTAGGAGGGGTGGGGATAGAGAGCTTTTTTTTTAAAGCAGAAGGAGGTCTTTTGGATTAACAAAATTGAAACCTATTATTCGATAGGTATGAACAAGGAATATGAATTTTCGTCTTTCTTTGATATACAGGATGCCTCCTTCTGCTTTGAGAATAATACATGGTTCTCTGTATAGTGTACCTGTTATTTTGTACATAAATTATATCATTTATATATATATATATTGTGTGTTGTTACTTTTTGTTACATTTGAAAGAATATTTTGTATATATTTATATTCTGGCATTTTCTGCCAATAGGTGGCGTATTCTACATGTTTGCTATGTATCACACTAAATCTGTTTGTGAATATATGACTAATGGGTTACATATTTGGAGGTGTGGTTCGATGTACCTACACTTTTATAAAGGTGTGATACCTGCATTAGTGTATTGACATGACTAAGGACTAGAGGTCCAAAACATTGTCTTTTGTTTTACCTTGATGTCCCAATAAAGATAGAAATTTTGTTAACCTGGTGAGTGCTGCTGTATTTTGGACTTTACTACATTTTCGTTGGGGGAATTGTGTGGAACCCTCTGCAGTTTGTACCACCTATACCATTGTGCTGTACCTTTTTGAACTTTATTGTACTGTAGCTAATCTCCCTGGACGTGGACGAAAGAGAAAAATTGATCAAAGAATGCAACAAAGGATTATAATCGTGGCTAAAGATCCTCGATCAACTTCCAGACAAATTCAAGCTTACCTTCAGGCACAGCGTACAAATGTGTCAGGTCACACTATACGTCGCTATCTGAATGAAAAGGGACGCTATGGTAGGAGACCCAGGAAGACCCCATTGCTGACACAGAAACATAAAAAAGCCAGATTGGAGTTTGCCAAAACTTACCTTAGTAAGCCAAAATCCTTTTGGGAGAATGTGCTGTGGACAGAAGAAACAAAATGACAGCTTTTTGGTGAAACCCATCTTTTTGCAGTCCCTACAGTCAAATATGGTGGAGGTTCACTGATGTTTTGGGGTTGCTTTGCTGCTTCAGGCACTGGATGTCTTTCATAATTTCATTATGAAATCTGAAGATTACCAAAGAATTCTCTGGTGCAATGTAGGGCACATTGTCAGAAAATTGGGTCTCTGTCAGAGATAATGGGTCGTACAGCAGGACAATAACCCAAAGCACTCGTCAAAAAGCACTCAGAAATGGTTTAAGACAAAGCGCTGGAGAGTACTGAACTGGCCAGCAATGAGTCAAGCGTCAACTGAAAATACGCTTGAATCCCGCGTCATATTAGTCGCGAGATTGATCCGCCGTAGTTATCAAAGCGTCAAGATTGTCCGATGTTGAAATGTGTGATGAAATATACGCTCCCACAATGCTTGCCTCATTACAGATGTTTTGAATTCACATTCGACTCTATTTGACCTTTTTCTCAATTTATCAAACATTTAACAGGTACGCTCACATCTATTCCGACACAGTGTACCTAGTTTTCAAACTGCCACCCTTGAGGCTGTGGATGCCATAGAAATCAATTGGAGTCTGAAAACACAGAAAGCTCATGTTCGATGCTGCAAGAGAATGAAGCATATTACATAAAAAAGTAAATTAGAAACTATTAAAATTGTATACTCTTTCTAAATCAAACAATATTATTGCTCCACATTTGGTGCACTAGTAGATATAGGAATAAAAATAAAAAATACATTATTACTTATGGATTGTTACATCTTTGTCTCTCATTACAAAGCAAGGGGACAATATTATTTCTTCAAATTTGGTGTGAAGTATTGCTCCAAATTTGGTGCACTAGTAGATATAGAGCTAAAAATATAAAAAATATGTTACTCTTTTATAAAGATAGCCATAGAAAGAAGAGACTTTTATAATACAAGTAAATTAGAAGGTTGATTAAAAATTCATGCTCTATCTGAATCATGAAATAATAAAATATACATATATATATATATATATATATATATATATATATATATATATATATATATATATATATATGTATATATATATATATATTCTGCATGTATATTTAGATTATTCTAAATAGGTTGTTATTTTCATATAGATTACATGCATTACAGCTGCAGATACATTACACAAAAGAAAAAATATCACATGGATCTAATGTTGACATACAACTTTATATGTTCACAGATCTCAGACGGCCAAGAGACAGAATCCCCCGGTACATCAGGCCAGTGTCAATGGCTACACCAAGGAGCAACTGCTCTTCTCCCCCGCTGCCATTGACACTGCTTGAGGGTCATCCAGAGGATGAGTCAGGGACGGATGTGGACGTCCCTGATATCCAAGGTAATTTTCAAGTATAATACTATGTTTGCAGTATTTAACATTAAAAAGGGATTTTTCTACAGGTTCATTCAGGATGCAGGTTAATGTAATGGATTGTGTTTTAGAATTAAAATGTTTGTATGAGTTTTTCATCATGTGTTCATAACAGTCTAAAACAATGATGTGTATAATATAGACCTTGTCACATATTCCTCATACTATCAATGATTTGTGTTTGTGCTTCATCTCTGACAACCAAGTACCGGGGAAGGATCCTGCACCAGCCATCTCGCCGGCACTGGCAGATGAGGAGGTGGCTGGAACACTATGTAAGAAAATATATTATGTTTTAACACTTGATAAATAATTGGTAGAACATATTTTTTTATTTTGTGTTTTTTAACAATGATGTGTATAATATAGGCGTTGTCACATATTCCTCATGCTAAAAATGATTTGTGTTTGTGCTTGATTTTTGACAGCTGACCAGGAATCCATCCCGGGCGCGGCTTCTGCCATCTCGCCAGTGCTGGCAGATGAGAAGGTGGCTGGAGGAGAATGTAAGTTAACTTAATATTATGTTTTAACAATTGTATCTTGATAATGAATTTGTATAACATATTTTATTTTGTCTTTTTATAGCTCGCGATCAGGGGACACAGACCGAGCCCTTCCTGCAAGATTTTTTCAATCAACTGGCGGAGGGGCTCCAGATTGTCGCCACCGCAGTGCGGGGGATACAGGAGGCCATACACAATGTTTTCTAAAAAGTTTTTTAGAAGTGTGTGGAAAAAAAAAAAAGTTAAAGGGACAGTCTACACCAGAATTTTTATTGTTTTAAAAGATAAATAATCCCTTTATTACCCATTCCCCAGTTTTGCATAACCAACACAGTTATATTAATATACTTTTAACCTCTGTGATTAGCTTGTATCTAAGCCTCTGCAAACTGCCCCTTTATTTCAGTTCTTTTGACAGACTTGCAGTCTAGCCAATCAGTGCCTGCTCCCAGATAACTTCACGTGCACAAGCACAGTGTTATCTATATGAAATATGTGAACTAACACCCTCTAGTGGTGAAAAACTGTTAAAATGCAATCTGAAAGAGGTGGGTGTCAAGATCTAAGAAATTAGCATATGAACCTCCTAGGTTAAGCTTTCAACTAAGAATACCAAGAGAACAAAGCAAAATTGGTGATAAAAGTAAATTGGAAAATTGTTTAAAATTACATGCTCTATCTGAATCATGAAAGTTTATTTTGGCCTAGACTGTCCCTTTAATATGTATTTATAATAAATATGTATTTAATTAAAATTATAGTGTAGCTGTATTCATTTAAATATTATTTTGAAGGGACATAAAAAAGCAAAATATATGTTGAATGATGTATAAATAGCATGCAATGTGGTAAATTATTCTCTGGTTTTATATATATTTTTTAAATATATATTTATTTCTCTTCATTTTTTAAATATCCTTTGATGAAGAGCATGTGCAGATAAACTATGTAGCTGCTGATTGATGACTGCACATAGTTGACTCATATGATTGGCTTGCACATGTGCATTGCTATTTCTACTAAAAAGGATATCTGAGGAATAATAAAAGTACAAAGTTTGCAATGTTGCTTGAGATGGTCTTCTATATCTTCATATATCTTCATAATAATATTTCTGATATATGTCCCTTTAAGATCAGAAAGAACATTATTTCAAAATAAAAATATAAAAAGAATAATATATATATATATATATATATATATATATATATACATATATATTTACACACATATACCTATATACATAAATATTTACATATATATATATATATATATATATATATATATATATATATATATATATATATATATATATATATATATATACATAGATACATATATGTACATATATATATATATTTACATATACATATATATTTACATATATATATATACATAGATACATATATATTTACATGTATATAGATACATATATATGTATATATATATATATATATATATATATATATATATATATATATATATATATATATATATATATATATATATATAAAACATGGAATGGGACTGAACTCTCATACTGGACCGGGTACACATCCCATGACCCTGCAACATGCTCAGCCCTGGGTGCTCACGGGCACTCACAGGAAGCTGTGCTGTCCCCACACAGGGAATGTCCAGCACTCACTTTCAAGCTCTCAGCTAAGATTTAAAAGCAAAAATGGAAAGGTTAGTTACCGCATTTGGCCAAATGGGACAAGCCCAGGTACCACATCAAGGTCCTTTCCAATACCTTGGACCCTAAAACAGACACACAATGCAAGCTCTCAAATTTAAACAAACTGGGAACAAGGGAAGGGTGCACAGGCTTATGTAATCACCCAAGACATATACAAAACACGGAAGGGGACTGCACTCTCATACCGAACCGGATACACATCCCATTACCCTGCAACATGCTCAGCCATGGGTGCTCACGGGTCTGGGTGCAAGAACCATAGGAAAAATTACAAAGCAAATTAATACAACACATAGAGAAAGTCCAGCACTCACTTACAAGCTTTCAGCTAAGATTTAAAAGCAAAAATGGAAAGATTAGTTGCCTGGAGGAAATCCCGCTCTGAACCTGATTTCCTGCACTATAAGTTCTTTACTCTTACACCTCTGCCCTTCGCTTAGCTAAGCAAACATACTTATCTTCTGTTATATCCACTCACTCTTCAAACCGTAAAAGACTCTTCTCAATTTTCAACTCTCTCCTCTACCCACCTGCACCACCCCCATCATCTGCATTCAGTGCTCAACACCTTGCTGACTATTTTTTCAATAAAACACTTGCCATCCGAAGAAACATCCCAACACAAACCTGCAATCTCCCAACTTCACTTCCAGTCACCCCCTCTGCCACTATCTGCACGCTCCTCCCAACCACTGAGAGTGAAGTGGCTTCCCTTTTGTCTTCCTCACACCTCACTACCTGCCCACTTGACCCAATTCCTTCACATCTAATTCCCCCTCTGTCTCCCACCCTTACTCTGGCTCTTACTCACACATATTGAACCTATCCCTTTCTACCAGCTCATTCCCTGCCTCCTTCAAACATGCAAAGGTCACCCCATCCTCAAAAAAACCTCCCTTGACCCTAACTCCCCTGTAAACTACTGCCCCATATCACTGCTTCCGCTAGCTTCAAAATTCGCCTAGCCCAATTCCTGTCCTCCAACTCATTGCTCGACCCCCTGCAATCTGGCTTCCGTCCCCAACACTCAACTGAGACTGCCCTCACCAAGGTTACTAACGATCTCATTTCTGCTAAAAACAAAGGCTACTACTCTATACTCATCTTACTTGACCTCTCTGCTGCCTTTGAAACTGTTGACCATCCCCTTCTCCTATGGACTCTCAGCTCTCTTGGGGTCTGTGACACTGCCCTCTCCTGGATCCACTCTTATCGCTCTAACAGATCCTTCTCCATCTCTTTTGCTGGTGACTCCTCCTCTCTTTTGCCTCTTTCTGTTGGAGTACCTCAAGGCTCTGTCCTGGATCCTCTACTCTTCTCTATTTACACTTCTTTACTGGATAAACTTATCAACAGCTATGGGTTCAGCTATCATCTCTATGCTGATGATACCCAGATCTATCTTTCCACCCCTGCCCTCTCTCCTTCTGTCAATTCTCACATCAGCGACTGATTATCTGGCATTTCCTCCTGGATGGCCTCTCACCACCTAAGACTAAACATGTCCAAGACCGAACTACTTCTAATTCCCACCTATAACTCTTCTCCAGTTTCTGATTTTTTGGCGGCACCACTATCTCCCCATCACCTGAAGTCCACTGCTTCGGAGTTACACTTGACTCAAATCTGTCCTTCATTCCCCACATCCAATTGCTCTCTTCATCCTGCCGCAACCACCTACGCAATATCTCCAAAATTCGTCCATTTCTAAGTGCTGAAACTACTAAACAGCTAATCCACTCCCTGATAATTTCGCGACTTGACTACTGTAACAACTTACTAACTGGCCTCCCTCTCTCCCACCTCTCTCCCCTCCAATCCATCCTAAATGCATCTGCCAGGCTAATCCACCTCTCTCGATGCTCTGTTTCTGCTGCACCTCTCTGTGAGTCCCTTCACTGGCTCCCCATTCACAACAGAGTTAAATTCAAAATTCTCACCCTGACCTACAAAGCGTCCTCTACCATCACCTCCTCTCATGCTAGACTACAGGACTTCTCTCCTGCGGCACCAACCCTCTGAAACGCACTTTCTCGTGCTGTCAGACTTGCCTCTAACCTCTCCTCCTTTAATCGTTCCCTAAGACCTTTCTGTTCAGGGAAGCTTATCACCCGACTTATCAACAAACTAACTTCACTTAACTAACAGTTGCCCTCTATCTCCTCACTAATATCATTCTCACCTTTGCAGTCCCCATCTCCTGTTTCCCATTCTCCTACCCATCTAGATTGTAAGTTCCCACGGGAATAGGGCCCTCAATTCCCCCTGTATTTTGTCTGTAAAATTTTGTCTTTTATCGTATTGTTTCTCCATTGTACTGTTATCCTTGTACCCATGGGCAGCGCTGCGGAATCTGTTGGCGCTTTATAAATAAAGAATAATAATAATAATAAATTTGGATTTTTTTCTCCACTTTTCTGTGTCATACCAATACAAACAAAATAAATTTTTCTTTGTTCTCTTGGTTTTTATATTTTTAAAAGCAAGAATTTAAGCATAGGAGCCGGCCCATTTTTGGTTCAGCACCTGGATAGCACTTTCTGATTAGTGTCTAAACATAGTCACCTATCAGCAAGCGCTAAGGTGAGGGTAAGTGGCGCAAACAAATGCTGATTCCCTGCAAAGACGTGTTACTATCCCAATGTGGGTTGGAAATATCTTTATATTCTTCGTTATGCGAGTGTCGCTGTGAATTCAATTTAGCCCAAATTGCTAAGCTTTAATTACTACAATTTTGAGTATTCTATTTGCGTGACTATGTATTAATAATATACTCCTTACATAAATAAAAGCCAATATGCTAGTTATGTATAAAACAATTTTATTTAATCATAAAATATATATATATGTATACACTTTTCATACTATTGACACCGGTGTCTAATGATACTTTTGGATTTTAAAAGAAAATATAAAATATAAAGTTAAAAGTAAATAGAATGATGATAAAAAGATATTAAAACGTTAGGTATATACGTTAAGAGTTGCTTGTTTCCACAGTAAAGGCCAATTTACATTGGTAAGTTACAATATTATTGACATTCAATCTGTATATATTTTAGCAATGTGCTTCAAATAGTTCTGGTTTTCTAAACGCTTTAACCTTACAGTTTTGGCCGGGTATACGTGATGGTTCACTGTATTATATTAGTGCTGTTAGTGCTGTATTTATTGTGCTCTAAAGTACCTTAAAGTGTATCCGTCTGATAACACTTTTTACGTTGGAGAATACTGCGGTTAAATATATGCCGCTGTTTGATTCCCTTTAGTGTATCCGTCTGATGACACTTTTTACGTTGGAGAATACTGCGGTTAAATATATGCCGCTGTTTGATTCCCTTTAGTGACTGAGTTTGCTAGGTGAGTCGTGATGTTAGATCTCTCTGGCGGTTAAATATATGCCGCTATGGTGACTTTGCTGCAGTCTGAGTTCAACCTGCAGTAGATAAAAATAGATGATGTTGTTCTTCGTGGTAATTCACACTGACGAAAATGCTTTGAGCGGTTCCCGTGACCGCTTGGTGTGTTGTCGGTCAGTGACCGATCTAGCTCTTAAAGGGTGGTGGTTCCTGATACTTTGTCCGTCAGGTATGAAATCTTTGCCGCTTCAGATGTTTATTCTTCTGCCTTAATTTACTGTCGGTCAGTGACCGGTCCGGCTTTGTTCTTTGTTGTTTGGATGGAAGCGCTCTTCTTGTGTCCTGCAAATCCGTGTGAGGGTGCTCGGGTATCAACGCGTTTCGGCTTCAAAGCCTTTCTCAAGATACCTGATGGGTAGATTGGCCTGCTATTTATACCTGTTTCGGTTAACTGTTAGACTGCCAGTATGATGTTGTTGTAATTTTCACTTATAGTTAGTTTGTGAATTTGAAGATTTTAACATTCATCAAGACTTGATTCTGGGTAAATTATCATACAGACATATTTTTCAGATATTTGTACTTTATCGTTTGTGAATATTCATTTCTTATTGTGCACAATTTTGCAACATGGCTATAAGGAGTATGTTATTTATCATTCATCAAGACTCGATTTTGGGTAATTTATCATACAGACATATTTTTCAGATGTTTATACTTTATCGTATGTGAATATTCATTTTTTTTATATTATTGTCCACACTTTGGAGTGTGTTATTACGTTCCCCAAATGTTTCTGGCTGTGCGCTGGTTTGTTGATTTTAACTAGATGTGTTTAGGCATAAAAATCATTATTGGCATAAACTCTGATTATAGGTAAAATTTAAATAAAATTGATAATATCAATACTTAATACTTGAAAATTGATTTAAGATTGTGGTTATAGATCGACAAAATATTATATGGTGTAGATAGTTATTATATTATCTTATACAGATTTTACAAATCCTGAATTTATAGATCAGAAGTTACAACACCTAAAATTTTAAAATTTCAAAATTTTAACTTTTTATACTTCGTTGACGGATTCTAACATATATATATCCCTAACTAAAAACGTTTGTTCGATTGTAAAACTGGTACATCATTGACTTCAGGTTTGGACGTATAGCGATGAACTAGTACATCTTTAACTTTGCGTTTGGACTATTAGGAAGTGTCTTGATATTTTGTTTCGTGTGTCTAATAAATTATTAATAATTGGAATTTTGAATTTGATTTTTCCTTGATGTGTTTTATATATAACTATTGCGTGATACGGATGTAATTAAAGTCTTAATTTCCATAGATAATTTGGTTTGGGATGTGCTACAGGATGGCGTTTAAGTCCATTTCACTATTTAGACCTTTTGGGTGTAGGGTTCCCATTTCGAATATTAATTTGGCTTCTTGGTGGAGAAGTTTTTTCCCTAGATTGCCTCCTCTGCTGTCTGGTTTAATCTTTCTAATACCCCAAAATTACATTTAATTTGGGTTTCCTTTATGACATGTTTTGAAGTGTGCATATAATTTTGTGTTATCTCTTTCTTTTTCAATACTTAGGATGTGTTCTCTCATCCTGTCCTTCAACTTTCTGCTCGTTTGGCCTAAGTATTGAAGTTTGCAAGTGCATTCTATCAGATATATGATATTGTTATCCGTGCATCTGATAATGTCATTTATTTTTACTTCTTTGTTTGTCACAGTTGATCTGACTGATTTAGATTTGGTACTGTGTTTACATGATTTACACTCATGGCATGGGAAAAAACCAGATATGGTTTCATTATTAAGGTCTCGTTGGATAGTGTGATTTTTTTGTTGTTTTTACTCGCTAGGTGCTAGGATATTTTTCAGACTGGTGGCTTTTCGAAATATAATATCTGGATGTTGTTTTAATCTTTTTCCAAGGATAGGGTCACTTTTTGCAAGATACCAGTGTTTCTTTATAATGTTTTCTATCTGTTTGTATTGACTGGAATATGTGGTGATGAATGGAATGTGATAAGGGTCTCTATCCTCATGTTTCATCATGTTATTTTTATCCTCCAGAAGGACCTTTCTATCTATTGATCTGACTTGTTTTTTTGTGTCTACTAGAATTTTAGGGTGATATCCCTTTTCAGCGAATCTTTTGTCTAAAATTTCAGCTTGTGTGTCGTAGTCAGTTACTTTGGTGCAATTCCTTCTTATTCTCGAGTACTGTCCTTTAGGTATATTATTCTTCCATTTTGCATGGTGGCAACTTTTATAGTCAATGTAGCTATTTGCATCTACTTTCTTAAAGAAAGTCGTTGTGGTAATTTCGTTATTTATTATGGCTATCTCTATGTCTAAAAAGCTGATTTTAGTTTTGTTATGTTCATGTGTAAACTTTAAACCAAAGTCATTATTACTGAAGTCTAGTATGAACTCTTCTAATAGTTCCTCGTCTCCTCTCCAAATGATGAATATGTCATCTATGAACCGTTTATAGAGCACGAGATTCGCACCCCACGGAGTGTTCGATAAAAATTGCTCCTCAAAATGTCCTACAAATAAATTAGCGTAACTGGGTGCGAATCTCGTGCCCATAGCTGTTCCTCTTTTTTGTATATAATGACTTCCGTTGAAAGAAAAATAGTTATTTTTGAGTATGAATTCCATACACTGCAATATAAATTCTTTTTGTGGTTTTTCCATTTCGCTGTCTTTCGTTAAAAAGGAATTTGTGGCTTCTAAGCCTTTTGAATGGTCTATGCATGTGTATAAGCTGCTTACATCGCAAGTAACTAGGATGTAGTTTTCTTTCCAATTGATATGATCAATTAGATTCAGGAAATGCTTAGTGTCTCTTAAGTGAGAAGGTATGTTTTTGACATATTTTTGAAGAAAGAAGTCAGTGTATTGAGATAGGTTTGATGTCAGTGAATTTATTCCTGATATTATGGGCCGTCCTGGGGGGTTGGTTAAATCCTTGTGGATTTTCGGCAGGAAATAAAAGACTGGAGTTCTGGGATGTTCTATCAAAATAAAATTGAGTTCTTGGTTATTTATTATGCCTTTGTCTTTTGCTGAGAGGATCATTTTTTCTAAATTCTTTCTCATTTGCTCTATAGGGTTACCTGTTAATTTGTTGTATGTAGTTTTGTCCCCTAGTAATCTATCGGCTTCTTTAAGGTAATTTTCTGTGTCCATAATGACCACTCCCCCCCCCCCTTTATCAGCTTGTTTTATAGTGATGTTTTTGTTCTCTTTAAGCTCTTTTAGAACCTCATTTTCTTTTTTACTTAAATTCCATTTAAGCTCTTTATTTTCTTCTAGTTTTTCAATATCCTCTTTTACCTTTTTCTCAAATGTTTCAATCATACTACCTTTTTCTTGAGTGGGGTAAAAAAAGAAAAAGGTAGTATGATTGAAACATTTGAGAAAAAGGTAAAAGAGGATATTGAAAAACTAGAAGAAAATAAAGAGCTTAAATGGAATTTAAGTAAAAAAGAAAATGAGGTTCTAAAAGAGCTTAAAGAGAACAAAAACATCACTATAAAACAAGCTGATAAAGGGAGGGGAGTGGTCATTATGGACACAGAAAATTACCTTAAAGAAGCCGATAGATTACTAGGGGACAAAACTACATACAACAAATTAACAGGTAACCCTATAGAGCAAATGAGAAAGAATTTAGAAAAAATGATCCTCTCAGCAAAAGACAAAGGCATAATTAATAACCAAGAACTCAATTTTATTTTGATAGAACATCCCAGAACTCCAGTCTTTTATTTCCTGCCGAAAATCCACAAGGATTTAACCAACCCCCCAGGACGGCCCATAATATCAGGAATAAATTCACTGACATCAAACCTATCTCAATACACTGACTTCTTTCTTCAAAAATATGTCAAAAACATACCTTCTCACTTAAGAGACACTAAGCATTTCCTGAATCTAATTGATCATATCAATTGGAAAGAAAACTACATCCTAGTTACTTGCGATGTAAGCAGCTTATACACATGCATAGACCATTCAAAAGGCTTAGAAGCCACAAATTCCTTTTTAACGAAAGACAGCGAAATGGAAAAACCACAAAAAGAATTTATATTGCAGTGTATGGAATTCATACTCAAAAATAACTATTTTTCTTTCAACGGAAGTCATTATATACAAAAAAGAGGAACAGCTATGGGCACGAGATTCGCACCCAGTTACGCTAATTTATTTGTAGGACATTTTGAGGAGCAATTTTTATCGAACACTCCGTGGGGTGCGAATCTCGTGCTCTATAAACGGTTCATAGATGACATATTCATCATTTGGAGAGGAGACGAGGAACTATTAGAAGAGTTCATACTAGACTTCAATAATAATGACTTCGGTTTAAAGTTTACACATGAACATAACAAAACTAAAATCAGCTTTTTAGACATAGAGATAGCCATAATAAATAACAAAATTACCACAACGACTTTCTTTAAGAAAGTAGATGCAAATAGCTACATTGACTATAAAAGTTGCCACCATGCAAAATGGAAGATTAATATACCTAAAGGACAGTACTCGAGAATAAGAAGGAATTGCACCAAAGTAACTGACTACGACACACAAGCTGAAATTTTAGACAAAAGATTCGCTGAAAAGGGATATCACCCTAAAATTCTAGTAGACACAAAAAACAAGTCAGATCAATAGATAGAAAGGTCCTTCTGGAGGATAAAAATAACATGATGAAACATGAGGATAGAGACCCTTATCACATTCCATTCATCACCACATATTCCAGTCAATACAAACAGATAGAAAACATTATAAAGAAACACTGGTATCTTGCAAAAAGTGACCCTATCCTTGGAAAAAGATTAAAACAACATCCAGATATTATATTTTGAAAAGCCACCAGTCTGAAAAATATCCTAGCACCTAGCGAGTACAAACAACAAAAAAATCACACTATCCAACGAGACCTTAATAATGAAACCATATCTGGTTTTTTCCCATGCCATGAGTGTAAATCATGTAAACACAGTACCAAATCTAAATCAGTCAGATCAACTGTGACAATCAAAGAAGTAAAAATAAATGACATTATCAGATGCACGGATAACAATATCATATATCTGATAAAATGCACTTGCAAACTTCAATACTTAGGCCAAACGAGCAGAAAGTTGAAGGACAGGATGAGAGAACACATCCTAAGTATTGAAAAAGAAAGAGATAACACAAAATTATATGCACACTTCAAAACATGTCATAAAGGAAACCCAAATGAAATGTTATTTTGGGGTATTAGAAAGATTAAACCAGACAGCAGAGGAGGCAATCTAGGGAAAAAACTTCTCCACCAAGAAGCCAAATTAATATTCGAAATGGGAACCCTACACCCAAAAGGTCTAAATAGTGAAATGGACTTAAACGCCATCCTGTGGCACACCCCAAACCAAATTATCTATGGAAATTAAGACTTTAATTACATCCGTATCACGCAATAGTTATATATAAAACACATCAAGGAAAAATCAAATTCAAAATTCCAATTATTAATAATTTATTAGACACACGAAACAAAATATCAAGACACTTCCTAATAGTCCAAACGCAAAGTTAAAGATGTACTAGTTCATCGCTATACGTCCAAACCTGAAGTCAATGATGTACCAGTTTTACAATCGAACAAACGTTTTTAGTTAGGGATATATATATGTTAGAATCCGTCAACGAAGTATAAAAAGTTAAAATTTTGAAATTTTAAAATTTTAGGTGTTGTAACTTCTGATCTATAAATTCAGGATTTGTAAAATCTGTATAAGATAATATAATAACTATCTACACCATAGAATATTTTGTCGATCTATAACCACAATCTTAAATCAATTTTCAAGTATTAAGTATCGATATTATCAATTTTATTTAAATTTTACCTATAATCAGAGTTTATGCCAATAATGATTTTTATGCCTAAACACATCTAGTTAAAATCAACAAACCAGCGCACAGCCAGAAACATTTGGGGAACGTAATAACACACTCCAAAGTGTGGACAATAATATAAAAAAAAATGAATATTCACATACGATAAAGTATAAACATCTGAAAAATATGTCTGTATGATAAATCACCCAAAATCGAGTCTTGATGAATGATAAATAACATACTCCTTATAGCCATGTTGCAAAATTGTGCACAATAAGAAATGAATATTCACAAACGATAAAGTACAAATATCTGAAAAATATGTCTGTATGATAATTTACCCAGAATCAAGTCTTGATGAATGTTAAAATCTTCAAATTCACAAACTAACTATAAGTGAAAATTACAACAACATCATACTGGCAGTCTAACAGTTAACCGAAACAGGTATAAATAGCAGGCCAATCTACCCATCAGGTATCTTGAGAAAGGCTTTGAAGCCGAAACGCGTTGATACCCGAGCACCCTCACACGGATTTGCAGGACACAAGAAGAGCGCTTCCATCCAAACAACAAAGAACAAAGCCGGACCGGTCACTGACCGACAGTAAATTAAGGCAGAAGAATAAACATCTGAAGCGGCAAAGATTTCATACCTGACGGACAAAGTATCAGGAACCACCACCCTTTAAGAGCTAGATCGGTCACTGACCGACAACACACCAAGCGGTCACGGGAACCGCTCGAAGCATTTTCGTCAGTGTGAATTACCACGAAGAACAACATCATCTATTTTTATCTACTGCAGGTTGAACTCAGACTGCAGCAAAGTCACCATAGCGGCATATATTTAACCGCCAGAGAGATCTAACATCACGACTCACCTAGCAAACTCAGTCACTAAAGGGAATCAAACAGCGGCATATATTTAACCGCAGTATTCTCCAACGTAAAAAGTGTCATCAGACGGATACACTAAAGGGAATCAAACAGCGGCATATATTTAACCGCAGTATTCTCCAACGTAAAAAGTGTTATCAGACGGATACACTTTAAGGTACTTTAGAGCACAATAAATACAGCACTAACAGCACTAATATAATACAGTGAACCATCACGTATACCCGGCCAAAACTGTAAGGTTAAAGCGTTTAGAAAACCAGAACTATTTGAAGCACATTGCTAAAATATATACAGATTGAATGTCAATAATATTGTAACTTACCAATGTAAATTGGCCTTTACTGTGGAAACAAGCAACTCTTAACGTATATACCTAACGTTTTAATATCTTTTTATCATCATTCTATTTACTTTTAACTTTATATTTTATATTTTCTTTTAAAATCCAAAAGTATCATTAGACACCGGTGTCAATAGTATGAAAAGTGTATACATATATATATATTTTATGATTAAATAAAATTGTTTTATACATAACTAGCATATTGGCTTTTATTTATGTAAGGAGTATATTATTAATACATAGTCACGCAAATAGAATACTCAAAATTGTAGTAATTAAAGCTTAGCAATTTGGGCTAAATTGAATTCATAGCGACACTCGCATAACGAAGAATATAAAGATATTTCCAACCCACATTGGGATAGTAACACGTCTTTGCAGGGAATCAGCATTTGTTTGCGCCACCTACCCTCACCTCAGCTCATTTCTATAAAACATTGGGATAAAGTTTTATAAGGTGTTCATTGATCCCCTCCTTACTTACAGTCTAATCACTATCCCAAACGTATCAGCAAGCGCTACCCAGGTGTTGAAGCAAAAAAGGGCCAATTTTCAGAGGCTGTTACACCAACAATCTCTATGATAATACCAGTTATGATTGCCTACATATTGGGGTATAGAAAATGTTAGGCATCCTTCACATTTCATAAAAAGTAGAATTGTGATGGTTGTCTGGGATACCCGTAAATTCTCCAGTCCACACACTTATCTCTCTCATCATTTTTTTCTATCCGTAAAAAATGATGAGATTTTCTATCCGTAAAAAATTATTTTAACTTGAGTATACATCAGTTTGCATTAGTAACATGATTATATTTATTCTCTTCTGGCAATGGAATAATATATATACTCTGAAGTTATGTTGCATTCATAGGGGCCAATTTATCAAGCTCCGTATGGTGCTTGATGCCCCTGAAGGCTCACTGGAAAAAAAAAGTTATGAAGACCGATGCTCCATAACTTGTCCACCTGTTCGGAGGCCGCGGACAGAAATCAACCCGATCGAATATGATCAGGTTGATTGACACCCCCTGCTAGCGGCAGATTGGGGGCAGCATTGCACCAGTAGTTCACAAGAACTGTTGGTGCATGATAAATGTGTATGCTGTCGACATTTATCGTTGTGCGGTGGACATGATACGCGACATTGTATAATGTCTGCTCGCACATTAATAAATATACCCCCTAGTTTAATGTTTTATTTTTTTCTTGTTTTCACTCATTTTTAAGACACAATAAGTTTTAAAATAATTTAATATTTCCTTTCTGTTTGTTCTGACTGATCCGGGAATATATTCCTGTTAAAAAAAAAATGTTTTAATGTTGGGTGCAGTTTGTTCAATGAGTAATAACAAAAGCAATATATGTATATACAATTGGGTAATTAAATCATATACTCAAATTGTAAGTTATTGTCCCCATATAATCATTACATTGAACATTGTTTCTTTTTATACATTACATAATCAGTTTAAAAGCGTATGGTAAATTAAGCATATCATAGCACCATGGAATTGTAAAACAAATATATTCAAATTACTTGATGCTTAAAAGTGTCTATATTCATTTACTAGATTGTACAGTATTTGTGCCAAAACTGTAATAGCTTGCATGGTCAATTTCTATGTGTTTTTTTATTACATTTAATTTAACATATTATTCAGACTTTTGTGTAGATTATGTTAATCCCAATGCACCTTATTGGTATTACTTTAAGTTAAAAAAATTCATTCTTACAGGTATTAATTCATGTTTTAGAATTTTCTCCAACATATTGCCTGTGTTTTGGAATGATCCATCTTAGAGAGACAACAATCTCTAGCACTAATTACATTTTGTTGTGATATATATCAGGGGACTAAATACAGGGTCTCAGAGGTCTCAGTTGAGACTGGATCCGTTCCTCTAGTCCTGCAATCAGTAGCAACATTACTACATGGGGGCCTTGAAGGAACTGGGCTTCACCTGCATCACTTATAGTCCCTCTTTGTGCCCCCTGTGAAAAATAGTTTAATTTAAGGGAAGTGTATAGATTTGCATTTACAATATGGTGGCGGGTTCCCAAAATGGCTGTTACAGTGTGTCTGTACAGAAAAACATTCCTGTATATTTGTACGTGAAAGCCGTGCAAGTGCATATCATCTAGAGCAGACTAACCAGAGAGAAGGATGACTCAGTGATAGAAAAGCTGCTCCTCCTGCATGGCTGCCAGCTAAGCTTCTGCTGATTGCAAAGAGCCATGGAGCTGTTAAAATTGCCACGTGATTTGCCCTGCTTCCTGCCTTGCCACAGAGTTTTATCCCAACGAGAGCTGCAGTTTCACAGTAAAGAGAGTGCTGTAGTAAACTACAACTCCCAACATGCTGTGCTTCTACCTTTGAAGGCAGCTAGATACTCTGAAAGCCTATGCACCCACACATCATATTCATTATGTATTTTTTCATAGCTAATACTTTTCTTTTTTAACTGGTTTCTAGTTTGTGCCCTTCAAGAGATATGGAATTATGAGAGTTATTCTATTGGTATGTGAAATCTAAAGCATAAGATCCTATGGGATTTGCTACTGATGATATTTGCCTAGATTACAAGTGGATCTCTATTGATGGTGCAGGACGCACAATCAATATTGATGGACCACGCTAGGAGTGGCATGCAAATTGATATTTCAAGTCCATAGTAAAGAAAGATTACCAGAGAATGGTTAGCGCGGCCGACATCCCTTTAGTGAGCCCTAAATTTTCTATGGATATTGTGACCACGATACGCAATGCTCATATTGTTTTGTGTATTGCGACTTGAGACCTGAAGTAAAGTGTTAAAGTTACAAAAAACAAAGCACATGTAAAACATATTAAAATAAAGTATCACAGTAATATATATACATATTTATGCATTATTCATATTTAATAAAGTGTTATACTGTGTATTTACTCTAGATATTTCACATTCCAATGTTCTGCACATAGCAGAATATGTTCTAAGTATTTTTAAATAGATATTCCTATACATATCTGCATATATCTATACCTATATATAACCATCTATAATAATGTAGGTATAAATACTATCAGATATGTAGAAATATGTATTTATGAATAAATAGAACATCTTCTGCTATGTGAAGATCATTGGAATATTAAATATACATATTTTCATGTCGGGTTAGCGCACTTAAGAATATGTGATCGGATTGGCGTGTGAATAGGGTGTTTTTTCTTCCACTTTTTTTGATCCATTTACTTCAGTGGGGGAATACGTTAATGTGTTTGTGATATTCTAAGTTTAGCTTAGTGCGTGCATCCAGTTTACGCAAAAGCGAAAACATTTTACTTTCAACTTTTAACTACCTGACACACGCAAAAAGCTTACTTCTTGTGGAGTCAGAAAGCGAGCAGGAGCGTTAAATACTGCACAACTTGTAATATAGCCCTCAATGTTAAATATGTTTATTACTGAAATACATGTGTGTATTTATTTGTATGTGTTTATGTTTATGTGTATACATGTGTATATATTTGTTTACATGCGTATATATGTGTACATATAAACACATACACACACACACACATATATATATATATATATATATATATATATATATATATATATATATATATATATAGACAGTATATACATATACCATCAACAGCATGAACTCACTCCAATATTTAACATTTAGCGCACAGGTGTCTCCTCAAAGAATAAAATAAAATTTCATGCATGAAGGAGGACAATCACAGGTCTTTAAAAAAAAAAGGGATATTTTATTTCATAGTCAAGTCAAAGTTTCGGCTCACATGTCGAGCCTTCTTCAAGACAGTCAGAATAGATAATAATACAAATCAATCTAATATATTGCAAACACTTGCACTTGTAGAAAAGATGCATCATGGAAATATAACAATGAAACAATAAAACAATCAGTGAATCCCCAATTACCCCCATATAAACCTAAAGCATTGTGATTAAAACTTCATATCTAGAATATTTACAATACATAATATACATTAAAACAGCTTAATATAGTAAATCATCAGCAATGGTGTTAATCACGTACCTACTATAGTTACCAATATAGATTAAACATAGTTTGTACAATATTACGGAGCTAAGTGTTTATCATCATCATAGGACATGATACCTCATACGCTGCAGAGATAGAACACTTTGCCCCTATGAAGCAGGTACACTGAATGCAGCTATTACGTGTGGCCAACTAATGTCTAGGTACTGTATATCATGCAATTGTATGTATAGAAGATGGTACGATTGATTAATAATCAGCAGAAAGGGAACTGCATATACACGTTGATGTACAATAACAACTTAAGTAGAACAAAAGTGTGCATAAGAAAACAAGAATCGATATTGCAAAATCACATACCTTAGTAGATAGTCACCACAGCGTGTGACTATGATTACGTAGCTACCTAGGGGGATATTTATCAAAGCCTCAACTATGCTGCATTCGCCGGCACCAATACGCTTGCCCAACATCGCCTAACATTGCGGCCACTGACCTGAATATGATCTCCATATTTATAAAAAAAAGCCGACAAAAAGACATGCACCAAGTACGGGGTGATGAGCATCGGACTGTTGTTAACTAACAGTCATCGATCTTGCGTCTATTCAGCTTTTTATCAACTTTATTTACCTACCTTACCTGTAGAATTAAAATAAACTATTTTTAAACTACTAATTAACCTACCCTAACTATTATACTACAATTAAATTAAACTATCAATTCAATTAACTAAATTACATATTAAAAAACCCTAACCCTACTCAAATTATTTAAATCTACTATTAAACATAATTAAAAATGACTAAATTACCAAAAAAAATAAAGTTACAAAAAATAAAAAAACACTAAATCCAGCATCTTCTATCTTCATCCATCTGGCACGGAGCGGGTCCATCCTGAAGACATCCCACGCAGAGCTCCTCTTCATGCGGTCGCCGCCGTAAACTGAAACTTCAATGCAAGTGACGTCATCCAAGATGGCGTCCCTTGCATACCTATTGGCTGAAAGGTCCCAATCAGCCAAAAGGATTAGAGCTGCTAAAATCCTATTGGCTGTTCCAATCAGCCAATAGGATTTGAGCAGCACTCATCCTATTGGCTGTTCAAATCAGGGCCATTGGTAGTTTATTGTAGGCTATGGATTTTTTCATTTTTTTTTGGGGGGGGGGGGGGGCTATTAGATTAGGTGTAATTCTTTTTTATTTTTAAAAATGTGGTTTGTTTGTTTTCATAATGTAGTGTTTTTTATTTTTTTAACTTAGCGTTTATTTTTGTTGGTAATTTAGTCATTTTTAATAATGTTTAATAGTAGATTTAAATAATTTGAGCAGGGTTTTTTAATATGTAATTTAGTTAATTTAATTGGTAGTTTAATTTAATTGTAGTATAATAGTTAGGGTAGGTTAATTAATAGTTTAAAAATAGTTTCTTTTAATTCTACAGGTAAGTTTAAATTTATTTTAAGATAGGGATGTTGTAATTTTAATTTAAAGTTAGCGGCTTGTTAGGTTTAGGGGTTAATAGCTTAATTTAGTTTATGGCGATGTGAGGGGCTGGCGGTTTAGGGGTTAATAGGTTTAGTTAGTGGTAGTGATGTGGGAGGCCAGAGATTTAGGGGTTAATACATTTATTTAGGTGGCGGTGGGGTCCGGGAGCAGCGGGATAGGGGTTAATAACTTTATTTAGGTTGCGGCGGGATCTGAGAGTGGCGGAATAGAGGTTAATAACATTATGTAGGTGGTGGCGATGTCGGGGGCGGCAGATTAGGGGTGTTTGGACTCGGGGTTTATGTTAGGGTGTTAGGGGTAAACGTTACTTGTTTTCAACCATATAAATCAATGGGATATCTGGCAGCATCAAACATAAGCTTTTGGTGCTTTCAGACTCCCATTGATTTCTATGGCATTCGCTGCCTCCAGGGTGGCGGATTGAAAACCAGGTATGCTGGGCCGGAATAGCCACGAGCGTACCTATTAGAAATTTGATAAATGGGAAAAGGTGTCAAATAGAGCCGAATGTGTATTCGGAACATCTGTTATGATGTAAGCATCAATCTGCGTCGGATTGAGACTGGCAGATCGTATTTTATGTCACAAATGTCAACTTTTGCCAGTCTGTAGGCTTTGATAACTAGGTTGGATCAAGCTCGCAACAATTACGCTGCGGAATTCCGACGTATTTGCGGTTGACGGCTTGATAAATATCCCCCCTACTGTTTATTGGCTGTTTTGACACCCCCTTCTCACTTGCCACTCACTATTACTTAGGCTACAGAGCATGTATTTAAATAGGGAAACCCGGTATTGTTTTATTAGACTTTACAGGGAGAGTAGCGTTACACACTGTTGTGATTATCTACTAAGGTATGTGATTTTGCAATATCGATTCTTGTTTTCTTATGCACACTTTTGTTCTACTTAAGTTGTTATTATACATCAACGTGTATATGCAGTTCCCTTTCTGCTGGTTATTAATCATTTGTACCGGCTTCTATACATACAATTGCATGATATACCTATTAGTTGGCCACAGGTAATAGCTGCATTCAGTGTGCCTGTTTTATAGGGGCAAAGTGTTCTATCTCTGCAGCGTATGAGGTATCATGTCCTATGATGATGATAAATGCTTAGCTCCGTAATATTGTACAAACTATGTTTAATCTATATTGGTAACTATAGTAGGTACGTGATTAACACCATTGCTGATGATTTACTATATTAAGCTGTTTTAATGTATATTATGTATTGTAAATATTCTAGATATGAAGGTTTAATCACAATGCTTTAGGTTTATATCGGGGTAATTGAGGATTCACTGATTGTTTTATTGTTTCATTGTTATATTTCTATGATGCATCTTTTCTACAAGTGCAAGTGTTTGCAACATGTTAGATTGATTTGTATTATTACAGGTATACCCCGCTCATACAGCGGGTTAGGGACCGGAGCCCCGCTGTAAAGTGAAAACCGCCTTAAAGTGAAACAAAGGAGTTTTAGCTGTCTTTTCAGTGTTTAAAATCTTAAAAACATGTTTGAACTAAAATATATTAGGGGTGCAATAGTGCTACGTTTAGTTTAACACTAGCACAGCAAGTATTCAATTAGTATTCAATAAATACTGTACCTGTAAAATAGTGACAATTACTGTAGTAAAATTTGCCAGACTATAACACTGAGACACAGATTGCACTACAATGCAGTTAACAGAGTGAACTAAGCATAGCAAAATGGTGCTAGTCACTTTTCTCGCAATCTCACAATGATTTACAGCACTGTTTCAAAATCCTTGGAGGTTGAACTTCAGCTCCACAAAGCGCTGTATTAGGGGGGGCGGAGCCAGCAGTCAAAGCAGGAAGACGTGCTATTTTGGAGCTCCTAGCATATATTCATTGAACTATTTATTAATGGCAGATTGAGAACTTCTACATTTCTATTTTTTTGCTCTTAATTTATCCTAACCCATAGCCTACAGGATCTGATACGAAGGGACACAATAGTTGCTGCAATTTCCGCACAAAGAGCTCCAGACTTGCTGTGACCAGGCCGCAGACAACAAATACTGCCCTACAAAGACAGAAATCAGGCACTGCCCATCTTATTTTAGACATGGAAGAAGGCTGCTATTCTCAGATAAAGGCGCTTCTTATGGGGCTTGATCGGCAGATGCATAGGCATTTCGCCGAGTTTGTGCAGCTCTTACATGATCCATGTGCTGGTGAGGACGCCAGTACTTCTAAGATGGTGGAGGAAAGAGAAGGATCTCTGGGCAAATGCGGATACTACCCGAGGCTGTCCATTGCCGCAGGGAGCCATTAAAGCAGAGCCAAGTCTATTGCCCTCCTGGGAAGAAGGAATTCACTTTATTACAGCGAGATCTGACACTTCAATACTGATGCGTAGTGGTGCCAGTAAACAACCCATGGTGATACAGAGAAGAGATAAAGGTCTTAGAAACTGCACTACACAGCCAGAGAGACAACGCAGAGTCAATCTCCGGACGCTTACCTATTTAGATTTGCAGGCCATCGGCATCTATGTCGGACCGTTATCACACGTGCAGTGCAAGCTTAATCGCCTACAGTCCCAGCCTCTATACCTCATGTATACCGGGGCCTTGCTCGATGCCAATGAAGTAGGAGACTTTAGAGCCGGTGTTGGGTAAAGAAACTTTTTGCCTTCCTCCGTGAACTATAGACACTACTTACATGTTACAAAAGCTAAGTTTATGTTCGGGACTTTGGTTAAATTGCTAAATGAGACTTGATTATGGCCCTCGGGACACTCCTGGACTTAAGTCTACTGCGATGCAATTTGCCCAGCGCTACTATCTCCTACAGCTCATATGGACTACTCCATTAACCCTCAGTTATGTATAAGACCTGCAGCACTTATTTTTCTAGTTATGCCTGTATAAACTCGGGTAAACTTTTTCTATATAAGGTTTTAGTGCTAATGTTGACTCAGGCTCTGAGGTATATTTAATTCCACCTGCAAGTTCTCCTTCTGCCTTGCATTACATAATTCATTGCATCTTGACACTTTCCATGCTCTTTTGCTTACCACACATTGCTTGTTTTTTTTTTTTGTTTTGTTTTTTTTTTGTTTCAGTGCAGGGCGCTTATCTGTAAAACACACTTTTCTGTTGTTTGAACTTTATATCTTATTTGCTTTTGTTTATTCACTAACTAGCGTCCACCATGCATATTAAAACTGCAAATAAGGTAGATCGCACCACCTCAGATGGATCCTAATTTTCTATGGATTCTAAGTTATGCCCCTCTTCTAGTTAATTTACCCAAAAGTCTGTTTTGTCCTTATCTACAACATTCTCACAAAAGACACCTGAAACTAAATGTTTGATATACTATTTAATATGTTGTGCTCTCACTGTGCTCCTGGTATGATGCAGAATGTTTTAGAGGACTTCCATATTACTAAAATTGTTTTTACTGTGGTGGCTCTCACATTGCCCTCACTAACTTACCCCTCTAGTGTCATATAGATATCACCTGGAGAGTTGATTGCACTTGAAGAGATTTAGATCATCTTTATTGGGATATGCTTTTTAGGGGGCACACATAACCTCATGTAGCATAGCAACAGTCCTTTATGATATGCCGTAATGTGGGAGATTATCCACAATGTTTTAATAGAGAATGTTTTGTATAGCATTAGTTTGTTATATTTCAGTAATGTTTAATCTAGCAATCACAGTACTGACTGACTGACGTGCCTTACTAATGTTTACTTTAGTTTAGACCAGCTCCTGTTTATCTTATCTTCTAAAAATTCCTACTGCGAGATCAATGCAATATGTACACATATTTTATTATTACATAGTGCTTACGGCAAACTACTATATTGTGTGTTAACCCTATGATGCCCAAATGCTAAGTGCCACCAAATAATTTATATAACATTTAGTGATTAATCTACACTAACTCTTTGCAGATTAGTGTCTGTTACACTTATCCTATTACCCTGAGGTGAGCAACAAACCTATGCAACCGGGAAATACATTTTATTCCATAACTTTAACTAATTCTATCATGTTTTCTTGGCTGTATTTAATAAGAGCTTGCTGCTACCTACTGTATTGGCATGTTTAAAATATGTGCTTGTTTATAAGTCCTAATGTTAACATTCTATCCCCACATTCCCATGGTACACTATCAGTTTTTCAATTGCTCACTTCCTTAGCTGCCAACTTTAACATTAAGTTTAGTCCTTTGCATAATAATAGTTTATATTATAGACAGTTAAAGCTCTTTTTGTATATAGACCAAAAGATACCTCTAAGATTGTATTTGCATTATTATAAGAGCCGTGTTCATCTTACCATTGCTCTCTAACCTATAAATATCATATTTTGAATATGGTAAGTCTGCAGACTTTCAGCTAGCTAATGAAGACTCTACATAGCATCCCAAATACTATGTGCCTCAGGAACATATGTGTAATTTTACATGTTAAATTCACAATAGTATGGCTGTAATCGTATAACATTCTGTTCATTTGTGTCAATGTATATTGTCATTTATTAATAGACATGCTAATATCAGCAGTTATGTACAGATTCTCAAGAATATGGCTGCCAGAGAAGTTGGAAACCATAGGCCTGTAGATGAGTATGAGACTAATACTTATAGTAAAGTATGCTTAAAATAAGTCCTTGATCCTCTGAAGGTATTGGTACTTAACTCAGCTAAATTACACTAGCAGGTATATTCAGTCTTGTCCTCCCCATGGAATTTTTCTACATAGATTAAATACATGTTTATTATCCCCTATGTATTTTTACTTTTTAACTACTATACTATTCCCAGGTTTCTGTTTTACAGAGCCATTAGCTCCCATGCCATTTATCTACCGACTGTATCTCCCCTCACCCTTTCCCGCTCCGCACATGAGAGCGGGTCATATCCACCATCCCTCAACCGTCTCTGTCCAGTGGTGACAATATCCCTGAGGGGAGATTCTGCATAAATGTTCCAATGATGTAATATAGACCTCTTCCTAACCAGACTGGAGCTATACCTGCTCTTTCCTGATGCGCATTACGAATTGCACTTAACTCCCGTATAGCTTAGTCTTGCACGCCACGCATTATGTTATATTAAATAATTGACCTAGTCAATTAACATCTCTATGGTCTTCCGCCCCCCCCATTGTTGTTGACCATAGCTAGTTACATTGCTATCCCTATTATTTTCATCAAATAACTTAAGTACGTAATAATATGATAACATAGAAAAATTATTTGTATAAGCGGTGTTTACCCGCTGACATTTCCCTAATTTCCCCCTTGCTCTTTATTTTACTCTTGATATCATGACCCTGCCCTTAACAAAAAGAAGCATTCAATTATATGACAAATTAGTTCTTAATAAATTGGGTCTATCTAGTAGTTACAGTGCTCTTTCAGAGCGTCTTTTATCACTATGGCCTGGAATAATAGCTACTCACAGTATCCTATAAAAAACATAAAAGGAGGGTTTCAGAGATATTTTGACATTCATGTTATGTTTTCTTTTCCTATCATATTGTTGTTAAGACAATCACTTCTATGTTTTGTAATATGTATATGTCATGGTTTTTTTTGTTGTCATTTTGAAAAATCCTCAATAAAAAAAAAAAAAAAAAAAAAAAAAGCGCTGTATTAGCGAATCGCTGTAAAGTGAAGCGCTGTAAAGTGAGGTATACCTGTATCTATTTATAGACTGTCTTGAAGAAGGCTTGACATGTAAGCCGAAACGTTGACTTATATATGAAATAAAATATCCCTTTTTTTTAAAGGAGTGCCTCCCTTCATGCATGAAATTTTATATATACATATATATATGTTACGGGTAAAGTCAGAAATTGGGTACTCCTAGGATTACCTTCCCCAAACGATCTGTCACTGCCCAAGTATAGGTGTTACTTGTGTACTCCTGGGTGTGACAGATCGTTCTTTCAAAGTGCCTGATTACTGTTGCTTAATACTGCCTGTCTGACTACTCTACCTGTCTTAACCCTTAAACTGCTGGATTGAATACTGTTGCTGAATCTGCCTGTCTGACTACTCTACCTGCCTTAACCCTTAAACTGCTGGATTGATTACTGTTGCTGAACCTGCCTGTCTGACTACTGTACCTGCCTTAACCCTCAATCTGCTGGACTGCTTTGCTGTTGCCAAACCCTGCCTGCCTGACCATTCTAGTGATTTATCCTTGGACTGCTTTGTTGTTGCCAAACCCTGTCTGCCTGACCATTCTAGTGATTTATTCTTGGACTGCTTTGCTGTTGCCAACCCCTGCCTGCCTGCCTGACCATTCTAGTGGCTCATCATTGGACTGCTCTGCTGTTGCCACTGGGGACTGTTCTGCCTGTGGTGAGTGCCGCCTTCCTCATCTCGCTAACTTTCTCTGCTCTGGGATATTCCCTATCATTCCGGCTCGATGCCAAGATAACAAGACTACTGGCCGAGTTTGGTCTGATAGAGGAGTATCCCACGAGTGTTACAATTCTAGGATTACCCAGTCGCTTCTGGATAAAACTAATAAAATCATACATTGGTCTTTACCCGGGTAATGCTAAGAGGTTAATGCTAGAAAACCACACAAACAGTAAATTAAACATTTTTATTTTTGATTACACAAACACTTATGTTTTGTACAATTTTTTTTTACAATGACAAGAAATTAAACATTTTTATATTTCATATGTGGATTCTTCATATGTTTTCTACTATGTTTTGTTACAGCAGGAAATTAAACATTTATACAACAACAACATGAAACATTTTTATTCATGAAACATTTTTATTTTTCATATGTGGATTTTTCATATGTTTTCTACCATGTTTTTTTTTTACAACAACAGGAATTTTTTTTTTTTTTGTGTTATTGTGTTGTTGGACAGACCAGACTGTTAACCGGCGGACATTTGTCTGTCAGATTATTATCGGTCCCACATGCATTTTGTCAGAGAAACTTTAAAAGCACATTGTGGGGGGTGGGACCCATGGTTAGGTTCCCAGAGGCGGTGCGGCGCCCAAGGCTCTGATTAGAACAGAACTCTCTGGAGTTCTCCCATTGGCCGTTAATGCATGATTTGATTGGTCCATGTCTCCGTGAGGTAACTGGATGCACAACCAATCAGATAAGATCATGCATTTGCGGCCGAGGGCAGATACACTCCTGAGAGTTCTGTTCTAATCAGAGCCTTGGGCGCCAGAACCGCCTTGGGAACCTAACCATGGGTCCCACAGCGTGCTTTTAAACGTTCTCAGACAGAATGCATTTGCGACGGATAATAATCTGACAGACAAATGTCCGTTGGATAACAGTCCGGTCTGTCCAAGAACCTTTAAAAACATGTCGTGGAGGGAGGGACCAATGGTTAGGTTCCCAGAGGCAGTTGCAGGCACCTGAGGCTCTGATTAGAACAGAAATCGCTGGAGCGTATTTGCCCTCGACTGTTAATGCATGATCTTATCTGATTGGTTGTGCATCCAGTGATCTCACTGAGACACGGACCAATCACATAATGCATTAACGGCTGACGGCAGATATGCTCTAGAGAGTTATGTTCTAATCAGAGCTTCAGGTGCCGCATCTGCCTCTGGGAACCTAACCATGGATTCCACCCCTCACAACGTTCTTTAAAGTTTCTCAGACATAATGCATGTGCGACAAATAATAATCTGATAAATGTCCTTCGGATAACAATCCTGTCTGTCCAAAGAACACAATAACAGAAAAATGTTTAATTTCCTGTTGTTGTAAAAAAACATGGTAGAAAACATATGAAAAATCCACAGATTAAAAATAAAAAATGTTTTGAAAATAATAATGTTTCATGAATAAAAATGTTTCATGTTGTTGTAAAAAATTTTAATTTTAAAATCCACATATGAAATATAAAAATGTTTAAACATTGTACAAAACATAAGTGTTTGTGTAATCAAAAATAAAAATATTTAATTTACTGTTGGTGTGTTTTCCTAACATTACCCGGGTAAAGCCCAATGTATGATTTTATTAGCTTTATCCAGAAGCGTTTAGGTAATCCTAGGATTACCCGGGTAAAGCCCAAAGTATGATCTTACAACGGGCTTTACCTGTTTATTTGGCTTTACCCATAACACACACACATATATATATATATATATATATATATATATATATATATATATATATTTATATAGATTTTGATATATATATACACTTTTGAGTCCTTCACAGTCAAATACCTTAACCCCTTAACGACTGAGGACGTGCAGGGTACGTCCTCAGAAAAAAGGCAGTTAATGCCTGAGAACGTACCCTGCACGTCCTCAGTGTGGAAAGCAGCTGGAAGCGATCCTGCTCGCTTCCAGCTGCTTTCCGGTTATTGCAGTGATGCCTCGATATGGAGGCATCCTGCAATAACGTTTTTAAGTAATCCGGTGCAGAGAGAGCCACTCTGTGGCCCTCTCTGCACCGGAGATCGGTGGCTACCTGCGTTGGTGGGTGGGAGCCGGACCGGGAGGCGGGTGGCGGCCATCGATGGCCATGTGGATGTGAAGGGGGGCGGGATCGTGGGCGGGGGTGGCTAGGGGCGCGCACGGGCGCGCGCGCGTGCACGGGAGGGTGGGGGCGGGCGCGTGCACGGGGAGGGAGCGGGTGGGAACCGCTACACTACAGAAAATGGGAAATAAAAAATATATCAAAAATAAAATGTCAAACAATAAGCAAGGTGGTGGGGGTTAGTCTGTGGGGGGGGGGGGAAGCTACACTACAGAAAAAAAACAAAAAAAACAAAAAAAAAGCATTTTTTTATTGTAAACTGGGTACTGGCAGACAGCTGCCAGTACCCAAGATGGCCCCCAATAAGGCAGAGGGGAGGGTTAGAGAGCGGTTTTGGGGGGGATCAGGGAGGTTGGGGGCTAAGGGGGGGATCCTACACAGTAGCATATGTAAATATGCTAAAAAAAAATTCATTTTTTTTAAAAACCCTTTTATTTTAGTACTGGCAGACTTTCTGCCAGTACTTAAGATGGCGGGGACAATTGTGGGGTGGGGGAGGGAAGGGAGCTGTTTGGGAGGGATCAGGGGGTGGGATGTGTCAGATGGGAGGCTGATCTCTACACTAAAGCTAAAATTAACCCTGCAAGCTCACTACAAACTCCCTAATTAACCCTTTCACTGCTAGCCATAATACACGTGTGAGGCGCAACAGGATTTAGTGGCCTTCTAATTACCAGAAAGCAACGCCAAAGTCATATATGTCTGCTATTTCTGAACAAAGGGGATCCCAGACAAGCATTTACAACCATTTGTGCCATAATTGCACAAGCTGTTTGTAAATGATTTCAGTGAGAAACCTAAAATTGTGAAAAATTTTACGTTTTTTTTAATTTGATCGCATTTGGCGGTGAAATGGTGGCATGAAATATACCAAAATGTGCCTAGATCAATACTTGGGGTTGTCTACTACACTACACTAAAGCTAAAATTAACCCTACAAGCTCCCTAAAAGCTCCCTAATTAACCCCTTAACTGCTGGGCATGATACACTTGTGGTGCGCAGTGGCATTTAGCGGCCTTCTAATTACCAAAAAGCAACGCCAAAGCCATATATGTGTGCTATTTCTGAACAAAGGGGATCCCAGAGAAGAATTTACAACCATTTATGCCATAATTGCACAAGCTGTTTGTAAATGATTTCAGTGAGAAACCTAAAGTTTGTGAAAAAATTTGTGAAAAAGTGAACAATTTTTTGTATTTGATCGCATTTGGCGGTGAAATGGTGGTATGAAATATACCAAAATTGGCCTAGATCAATACTTTGGGATGTCTACAAAAAAAATATATATACATGTCAAGGGATATTCAGGGATTCCTGAAAGATATCAGTGTTCTAATGTAACTAGCGCTAATTTTGGAAAAAAATGGTTTGGAAATAGCAAAGTGCTACTTATATTTATGGCCCTATAACTTGCAAAAAAAGCAAAGAACATGTAAACATTGGGTATTTCTAAACTCAGGACAAAATTTAGAAACTATTTAGCATGGGTGTTTTTTGGTGGTTTTAGATATGTAACAGATTTTGGGGGTCAAAGTTAGAAAAAGTGTGTTTTTTTCCATTTTTCCTCATATTTTATCATTTTTTTTATAGTAAATTATAAGATATGATGAAAATAATGGTATCTTTAGAAAGTCCATTTAATGGCGAGAAAAACGGTATATAATATGTGTGGGTACAGTAAATGAGTAAGAAGAAAATTACAGCTAAACACAAACACCGCAAAAATGTAAAAATAGCCTTGGTCCCAAACGGACAGAAAATGGAAAAGTGCTCTGGTCACTAAGGGGTTAAAGGGCCATGATACCCACATTTTTTCTTTCATGATTTAGAAAGATAATGCATTTATAAACATCTTTCTAATTTACTTCTATTATCTAATTTGTTTTATTCTCTTGATATTCTTTGCTGAAAAGCATATCTAGATATGCTCAGTAGCTGCTGATTGGTTGCTGCACATAGAAGCCTCATGTGATTGGCTCACCCATGTGCATTGCTTTTTCTTCAAATAAGGATATCTAAAAAATGAAGCAAAATAAATAATAGAAGTAAATTGTAATGTTGTTTTAATTTGTATGTTCTATCTGAATCATGAAAGAAAGATTTTGGGTTTAGTGGCCCTTTAACTATCCATTTAAAGCAAGCTGAATGTTTTTTTGCTTCTTTTTTTTAACTAGAAATACTTAAAATATGTTTGTTCTTCATTTAGAAGAAAATGTTCTTTTTATTGTCATAGCTCAAGTAGTGTGACAACTCACAATGATAATGCATGTTATTACTCCCTAAGGGAGCCGTTATAACTATATACAGTACTATGGCAGTTGTTATTATGTAGTGCAGTTGGCATAATTGCTTTTAGTCACTCTCTGAGTCTTTAAAAATGACCGTTTGGCTATCATAGGCTGCTTTTAGGTGCACATATCTCAATGCAGAGCAGCAAAACTCTGACCATGATGATCTAGATTTCCTCACCACAATTAAAACTAACAAAGACCACCCCATTTGAAATGCCCCTTATCTTAAAGGGATATTCAAATAGAGGTCAAAATAAAAAGCTTAAATTTACAAGAGAAAAGCATACACATAGACAGCACTCCTAGGTCAAATTGCAAGTTAGTTGTGAATAACCCTCACTTAGGCCTCGCTTCCATTGAGTCGTTAAAAATGGAGCCGTAAGCTACCGAAGCGGCCGACAGCTAAAAGTAATTTACGGCTGCATTTTAGTACCAGGTTTCCATTGAAAAGATTAGCGTGTTGCGCGCAGTCGCTCTTTTCGTGTAGCTGTAAGTTAACGTTGTGTTAACGCTTCCATCTGACGTCGGATTTCTTGAAAATCAATTAGTTGCTAAGGTAACCCGACCTTACGCTATAGAATTTACGTTTAACGTCCGTGCTTATTACCTGTGATCGCCTCTCAAGAAAAATAAAAAAACACTTATCCATATTTTTAATATTCAAATACTATTTTCTAATATAATTATATTTAACACTTCATAAATATAAGTAATATTTATTGCTGCCCTAGGCATAGGTCTAGTTTGCATTCTGTAGATATGTTCTTGCATATATTATTATATTTAAATATATACTGATATTTCTATTAGAATATAAGTTCAACTATTTCTATACATGAGACAACAATAAATATTACTTATAACAATTTATTTCTACATTAAAACACTTGCATTATTTGCAAGTTTTATAATTTCAATAGAAAATAGGTCTCAAAAAGCACAATTTTCCTCTTTTACACCTAGTTGAGCTGGGGGTAATATATCTCAATGTATCGACAGCCTCCGACAATGTATTAACGGTTAGCGCTTTCAATGGAAACCTGGTATAATTTATCGATTAACGGCTTCTATTACTTTCTATGGGACGCGAAAATCTTTTCGGCAGCCGAAGTCCGGCAGCCGATATTGAGGTATAACGCGCCATTGGAAACAGTCGTTAAACGCTATTGCTTTCGACAGCATATTTAACGGTTTGCGAGTGCACGCAAACTGAATTACGACTCAATGGAAGCGAGGCCTTAGTTGCTAATCCAGGGTTGGAATGCGGGAATAGGAATAGACACTAAATTTAAAATATAACTTTTATTGGGTTCAAAAATTAAAATAGGAAAAATAAATTAAAACCACACTTAGGTACCGACTGTAGTTTATGAAATTTAATAATCAAATATTGGTTCCATTAATAAGTCATATCTGCTGGCGTGCAAGATTCATGTACCTATCTGTAGTAATACAAAACAGATAAATCACTGATTGTAATGGTAGATGTGACTTAGCACTTTATGTAAGTTTATGTGTGAGAGAGTAGAGTAGTTAGTATATCTACGTGTGTTTGGACAGGTAGATAGACCAAGGATAATTGAGTATTATAAAAGATTCAAGTGGTGATAGGGAATGAGCTAGATAGACTGACGCTGTGTTAGCACAAAGTATTATTGCTCTGTGTATATGTACCTCTCCTAGATATTGGTGTGGTTAACATATATATATAAATAATTGAAAAACTTAACATCTCCTGCCATTTTAGCAATTTTAGTGACATCTGACTTCAGACCTACAAAGAGCAACATGGTTCCTCAATGATCTCTTTCTATCCATTGGTCTGATCCTAGTTCTTTTTTTCTTTTACTTATAGTGGCTCCATTCCAAGAAAAGAAATCCAATAAGCTCTCTTCTCCAAAACTTTAAACTCACTGTAATACATTATCCATGTGCAATAAAAAATATATGTTGTTTATATATATAAAAAATGTATCTTACAGTAGTTAAATAATTTGTATTACTTTGTATCGTTGCTGCAAAAATATGAACAGTTTTGGAATTTATTTAACTTTGTTGCCGCAGAGCTTACTGATCTAACTTTGATGTCCATTTGGGTTTGGTATACTATTATAGGTGACATGAGCCATCCTTCACAGCTGCCAAGAAGCTAAATTATTTTTTATTTCTGTCAGTTTTATTGAAAAGCAGGAGTAAAAACAGACACCGACAGCAAACTAACGGCTAGATTTAGAGTTTTGTCGGTAAGGACCCACGTAGCTAAAGCCGGCTTTTTTCTGGCCGCACCATAAAAATAACTCTGGTATTGAGAGTCCACATAAAGGCTGCGTTAGGCTCCAAAAAAGGAGCGTAGAGCATTTTTAACGCAACTTCAACTCTCGATACCAGAGTTGCTTACGGACGCGGCCAGCCTCAAAAACGTGCTTGTGCACGATTCCCCCATAGGAAACAATGGGGCTGTTTGAGCTGAAAAAAAAACCTAACACCTGCAAAAAAGCCGCGTTCAGCTCCTAACACAGCCCCATTGTTTGCTATGGGGAAACACTTCCTACGTCTGCACCTAACACCCTAACATGTACCCCGAGTCTAAACACCCCTAACCTTATACTTATTAACCCCTATTCTGCCACCCCCGCTATCGCTGACCCCTGCATATTTTTTTTAAACCCTAATCTGCCGCTCCGTAAACCTCCACTACTTACATTATCCCTATGTACCCCTAATCTGCTGCCCCTAACACCGCCGACCCCTATATTATATTTATTAACCCCTAATCTGCTCCCCACAATGTCGCCTCCACCTGCCTACACTTATTAACCCCTAATCTGCCGACCGGACCTGATCGCTACTATAATAAAGTTATTAACCCCTAACCAGATTGAGCTCGCATTCTATTGGCTGATCGGAACAGCCAATAGAATGCAAGCTCAATCTGATTGGCTGATTGGATCAGCCAATCGGATTGAACTTGATTCTGATTGGCTGATTCCATCAGCCAATCAGAATATTCCTACCTTAATTCCGATTGGCTGATAGAATCCTATCAGCCAATCGGAATTCAAGGGACGCCATCTTGGATGACGTCCCTTAAAGGAACCGTCATTCTTATGTTGGACGTCGCCGGAAGAAGATGGGTCCGCGGTGGAGGTCTTCAGGATGGAGCCGGTCGTCATCGGATGAAGATAGAAGATGCCGCTTGGATCAAGATGGTTGCCGGTCCGGATCGCCTCTTCTTCCCGGATAGGATGAAGACTTTGGAGCCTCTTCTGGACCTCTTTAGCCACCAGATGATGGATCGCCAGCCCCCGCTTGGGTTGAATGAAGATTTTGGAGCCAGGACGGATCGGTGATACCTGGTGAGGTGAAGACAAGGTAGGATGATCTTCAGGGGCTTAGTGTTAGGTTTATTTAAGGGGCGTTTGGGTTAGATTAGGGGTATGTGGGTCGTGGTTTGTAATGTTGGGGGGGTATTGTATGGGTTTTTTTTACAGGCAAAAGAGCTGAACTTCTTGGGGCATGCCCCGCAAAGGGCCCTGTTCAGGGCTGGTAAGGTAAAAGAGCTTTGAACTTTATTAATTTAGAATAGGGTAGGGCATTTTTTATTTTGGGGGTCTTTGTTATTTTATTAGGGGGCTTAGAGTAGGTGTAATTAGTTTAAAATTGTTGTAATATTTTTCTTATGTTTGTAAATATTTTTTTATTTTTTGTAACTTAGTTCTTTTTTATTTTTTGTACTTTAGTTAGTTTATTTCATTGTAGTTATTTGTAGATATTGTATTTAATTAATGTATTGATAGTGTAGTGTTAGGTTTAATTGTAGGTAATTATAGGTATTTTATTTAATTAATTTAATGATAGTATAGTGTTAGGTTTAATTGTAACTTAGGTTAGGATTTATTTTACAGGTAATTTTGTAATTATTTTAACTAGGTAGCTATTAAATAGTTCTTAACTATTTAATAGCTATTGTACATGGTTAAAATAATTACAAAGTTGCCTGTAAAATAAATATTAATCCTAAAATAGCTACAATGTAATTATAATTTATATTGTAGCTATATTAGGATTTATTTTACAGGTAAGTATTTATCTTTGAATAGGAATAATTTATTTAATAAGAGTTAATTTATTTCGTTAGATTAAAATTATATTTAATTTAGGGGGTGTTAGTGTTAGGGTTAGACTTAGCCTTAGGGGTTAATACATTTATTAGAATAGCGGTGAGCTCCGGTCGGCAGATTAGGGGTTAATAATTGAAGTTAGGTGTCGGCGATGTTAGGGAGGGCCGATTAGGGGTTAATACTATTTATTATAGGGTTAGTGAGGCGGATTAGGGGTTAATAACTTTATTATAGTAGCGGTGCGGTCCGCTCGGCAGATTAGGGGTTAATAAGTGTAGGCAGGTGGAGGCGACGTTGAGGGGGGCAGATTAGGGGTTAATAAATATAATATAGGGGTCGGCGGTGTTAGGGGCAGCAGATTAGGGGTACATAGCTATAATGTAGGTGGCGGCGCTTTGCGGTCGGCAGATTAGGGATTAATTATTGTAGGTAGCTGGCGGCGACGTTGTGGGGGGCAGATTAGGGGTTAATAAATATAATACAGGGGTCGGCGGTGTAAGGGGCAGCAGATTAGGGGTACATAAGTATAACGTAGGTGGCGGTCGGCAGATTAGGGGTTAAAAAAATTTAATCGAGTGGCGGCAATGTGGGGGGACCTCGGTTTAGGGGTACATAGGTAGTTTATGGGTGTTAGTGTACTTTAGAGTACAGTAGTTAAGAGCTTTATGAACCGGCGTTAGCCCAGAAAGCTCTTAACTACTGACTTTTTTCTGCGGCTGGAGTTTTGTCATTAGATTTCTAACGCTCACTTCAGCCACGACTCTAAATACCGGAGTTAGAAAGATCCCATTGAAAAGATAGGATACACAAATGACGTAAGGGGATCTGCGGTATGGAAAAGTCGCGGCTGAAAAGTGAGCGTTAGACCCTTTTTTGAGTGACTCCAAATACCGGAGTTAGCCTAAAACCAGCGTTAGGAGCCTCTAACGCTGGTTTTCACGGCTACCGCCAAACTCCAAATCTAGGCCTATGTCCTTAAATAACAACACACTTTCTTTTTACGCTGCTTAAGGGTATAACACTTGAAAGTAATTCTGGAGAGTATTCTGTAATGGTTAACACTGAAAATTAGCCTACGTTTTATAACATCTGAATGAAGTATCTGACATGGGCCAATGAGGAAGTTTACATCTCTGTGGGCTCCTAAAACTCAGTTTTAATTTAATCACTGAGATAAAATGTCATTATCACTCAATGCAATAAAATAATATTTCCAATTTATCTGAAGAACATTATTGGATGTGTTTCTTCATTTGTATATCATCAGCACATGTTTAGATCATTATACAATGTCAAAGTATTGTAAAATATCATAGCCAGTTAAAGCCAGTTTTAAGATGATGTCTGACAATGACTTTGATTTCTGACACACTCTGTGTTTCATTATTGCAGTATGACAATGACGTGACAATATGGTTAATGTCTGACTGTCATACTTTTTATTCCATTTATGATATTATAAATATATGTAATTTAATTCATTATCAACTGGCTTTTGAGGCAAAAGATACTGAAAATTACAAGACCCCCCATACAGTTATACTTTAAATCACCACTTCTTTCGGTTTTGTAATATTTGGCAAGCTACAAAAAAAAAATCAAGCTATCACAGTCATCAATTTACATAGCCCTTACAGACTGAACTTTTAGATAATATGCAGCAGTTGGGAAATATGATCATATGCCCCCTACTGTGTTTCTCAGATTATATGAGTTATAGTTATACTGACAAGTGGGTTGTCTAAATTCAGCACTGTTATTTTGAAGTGTATGCAGAATATTGTCAGTGGTATAAACATGCATAGATCAGCATAAAAAAAAAAAGTAAAGTGAATGCGTGCTATCAGTAAGTATACAGCATAGAAAACAGTACACTACTCACTAAACCTACTGATTTGTTTACGAATACACACAGACATTCCTTTTAAAATAATTTCAAAATAGACTACAAAAGTAATGTCTCTGGACTATACACACAGTCTTGTGGAGTGTACAACATGGGCATATTTTTGGTCCTATGCTAAATATACCACTGGTGCGTGACCTCATGTTTCTAATTTATGTTAAAATGGAAATTTCTAGAAAGAAAGATAGATAGAAAGAAAGAAATATAATATATTGTATCATGCTGTGCAGCTATAGTTTATTATTGGGAAGGATATATTAAATCTCATTTTACAAATGCTTATAATTTTTGAATAATTTAACTAATCAGGAGGATGCACAATAGATCACTGTATAGCAGATCTGCATATTATTTCACAGAAAAACCCAACTTACAGTGTTTCCACTGGAACAGGGCATTCTGGGTACAAAAATACAAATAAGCTTATTAATTTCACATTTTTGTTTCCAAGTATCTTGTTTAAATGCAGATGCCCTGATACGGGTGTAGTGCTGCTACAGGCAGCTATAAATTATAACAGAGTACAGGTAACATCAATTCAATTAAATAAAAAAAAAATAATACAAAAAACAACATTAAGCTTCAGAAATTTGTCTTGCTGGCACAACGCGTATCTGCCCCTCACTAACAATATTGCTAATCACTTTCCTTAATGCATTACCTTAGAAATAATTTTTTAATCAACATTTTAAAAACTAATAGGCTTCCAATGAAATCCTTGTTTTATCCTTTCTTTTATAAAATAATAATCACAACCGATCTTATTTAAAATGGCAACACATACACCTGTAAATACATTTTACATACTTCATACACTTCATCCCCAATTATGCTCCAAGACACACAATAAAATTAAATAGCTACCCCATCACTCTTTCCTTTCTTAAACTCTTTACAAACATTTTTAATCTTTTTCTTAAATACTTCTCCCTCAAGGAGCTTCTTTTTGTCACTCTCTAACTTATACTCCTACTTATCCAAAGTCTTACTCACCAAAACCAAATCTCTCCTTATTTACTTTGTACAAATTTACAAAAAACAGCAAACTTACCAGTAACTACACAGATATTCTATTCCAAAATGCTTTCCATCCCTATTTTACCTTTAAACACTTTTTTGAAATAATGACCCGTGTACTTCTTATATTGCACATTTTCAGCTCAATAGCTTGATAAACAATTCTTCTACTCTCAAATATACCCTTTCTAATTACATATTTTGCCTCTTTAATTTCAATTTTAACATCTAAACCACTATTCCTTTATTAAAGTCATGGTAAATTCTAGCATTTCAAAAACACTAAGATTTACCATCACTAAAAATAAAGGTGAACTTCACTCATCAGTTTAAAAATAACTGAAGAATAGGTACTTCTATTTCGCTACGGTTTCAGTGCTAACCTACACGCCTCCAGCTGCCAACGGCACATCTCCATTTTTAAAATGAGGTGACGTACGTTTCCACCTCTTAGCTTATAGCCATGCTAGCCCTTCGGAAACATCTCCTAATTAAAAAACTGAGCGGTGCCATGGACAACTGAAGGCACTGAAGCCAGGGAAAAATAAAGGTACCTAGTGATCAGTTTTTTTTAAACTTTTGAATAAAGGTCAACTTTATTTTTTGTGACCGTAAATCCTATTGATTTTGAAAAGGTAGAATTTACCATCACTTTAATTCAAATACTGTTATCTCTTGTGCCACATTATGAAATGTGAACTCTCTTCTAAGTTTATCACACCCCTTTCTTATAAAAAACCTTTAAATTGCCTCTTTAACGTATTTTCACCAAAGTTAAAGAAAAATCTTAAACTCACACTTTTTATTCTTCATCTAAGATACAACCACTTAACCTTTTAACTTCCTGGTCCTTCAACACAACCACATTCAATTTTAAAATATCTTTACCAAAGTCCACACCAACATCATTATGCACCTCAAACTCCATACAGACACAATTAATAAAGTTTACTGTTTAACTCATAAAGTCCAGAGCTTGTACATTATAAGATACAAAACAAAAAATCAATATAGTAGGTAATGCTTTCATTAACACAAAAAAAGAGAAAAAAAAAAACACCTACAATGTGACTTACTCTGAAGGCATCCTATAAAGAAAACATTTTAACAGCTTCTTTTAGCAGCGTACTAAATACATCCAAACCGTCCACTGTACCTGGCCTATCCCAAAACTCTCAAATTCAATTTTATTGCCTGACATGAAAAGTGCATTCTCTTCCTGAAAAAAACATACCCACCAGATTAAAAATGCCAAAAACACTTCCACCAAAACTAAATGTAACTATGCTACCCTACCTGGCTTTACAGCTTCAAAAAAAAAAAATAACCTACCAATATTACGGCTAGATTTAGAGTTCGGCGGTAGATGGGCTGTTAACGCCACGCGTGTTTATGTCTAACGCACGTCATTGTTTGACTCCGGTATTTAGAGTTAATATAAGACCATCTAACGATGCTCCTAACGCGTGTATGTCACACGCGTAATCCTGCCCGCGTTAGACAGTCTCCAATAGAGATCAATGGGAAAGCAAATAAATTGCCTCTTTTAACCTAACACTCGATCTCGCGAGAATACGCACAGCTCGGTCATATGACGCATACCACATCATGCACAACAATAACACGCCGCAAATGTCACAACAACAATCAATCAACAAAGCACACAAGCATTACACATTCACAAGCGGGGGAAGTTTTAATACTATTTATACGGGGAATACGCATATACTTTAAGATGCGGAAAATCGCACAATAACAACAAGGATTAAAAAATATATACATACACTAGAAACAAAATCGCATTCAATATCATTATATATTATGAAAAACATACATATACAACACTTCACGAAGAACACACCATCGCAAATTCACATTTAAAAAGAATACTTTTGGACAATGAAAGCGAAAACGAACACTATGACATCATCGCATTCTACACATTCCACAAATACCAACTCTAAATGAGCATGCGCAAATTAACACACCTAATACACATTGCAATAATATTAATTGCTAATAAAGCACACCTGAACACTAATTACAATGGAAATTGGGACATCATTAAACATTTACACAGGGTATATAAGCACCACACAAGCATGGCTTCTTTGACTGTGTTGCTGGTGGGTCTTTGGAGATTTAAGAATAGAGAGTTTGCGAATTTTTGAGAGTGAGTTAGTGTTAGCGTGAGAGAGTCAGTTGGTAGTGTTAGCGTGAGAGAGTCAGTTGGTAGTGTTAGCGTGAGATAGTCAGTTGGTAGTGTTAGCGTGAGAGAGTGAGTGAGTTAGTGGGAGTTAGTGGGAGTGGGAGAGAGTCTGTTAGTGGGAGCGTGAGTGAGTTAGTGGGAGTTATTAGTGATAGTTGTTAGTGTGAGCGTCAGTTAGTGGTAGTTAGTGAGCGTTAGTGGGAGTGTTTGTTATTGAGAATTAGAAGTAGTGTTAGTTAGCGAGCGAGTGATTTATCTGTACACTTAACACATTTACACGCAAACACATTCAATACATACATACACTTATCAATAACACTACATACACTCCATACCCCCTACCCCCTCATACTACACTCCATACCCCATTCCTTGTAGTCCCATTCCCTTTCATCCCATTTACTCTTATCCCATACCCCATACCCATCCCATACCCATCCCCTAGTTACATTTAGTTTACATATCCTCCTTTTAGTCTTATTCTTTTCGTTTATTTAAATACTCCTTACCCTCTTTGTTTTTTTTACATCCCTCACACTTTAAGCACCTTTTTTGTCTTTTTAGTTCTTTATTTTGACCCCCTTTCATTTCATCACACTCACTTTTTGTTTGATTATTTGGGGTTTAGTTTAGGGAGGAGATGGAGGCCAGGCAGGGGACAGGTAGAGGGGGGGAGTAGAGGGAGGGGGAGAGGAACAGGGCAGGAAGGGGGGCAGGAAGGGGGGCAGGAAGCGGGGGTGGAAGCGGTGGGTGGACCCAGCCACTTGGTTCAAGATGACCAAGTGGCTGGGCCCAGTGGCGGTCAGAGTAGGGCTTCACAGTCCGGGAAACAGAGGGCATCGTCACAGGGGAAGGCCAAGGCGACTAGGGAGGCGAGGTTTACGATGGAGGAGAAGGAGGCCCTCGTAGAGGCCTATATGGCCAGGCATAGGATGCTGCAGCACCAGAAGACCACCCCGACTGACAGGAGGAGGCTCTGGAACGAGATTAGGAATGCAGTCAATGCAGTGGGTGGCCGGAACCGGGATATGGATTCTATCAAACATCGGTACCGGGACTGTAAACTTGAACTTAAAAAAAAGTTAAGCCTGGAGGCCCGACATGCCGCAGGGACCGGTGGCGGCCCTGCCCTTGAAATGGAGTACTGCAGATGGGAGGAAATGTTGCGGCCCAGCATCTCCGAGGTGGAAGTAGTCGGTATCGGAGGAATCGATACCGGGAACCTGCCACTCTCATCTGACGGTAAGCTCATTGAACAATAATTTCACATACGAATGTATTTCAATGGACACTATACGCAAACATTTACTTTCATGATTGAGGTAGCGAATACAATTTGACAAAACATTCAAATGTACTTATATTACCTAATTTGATTCATTTTTGAGATATATTTTAATGAAGAAATAGCCATTCACACGGTGAAACAATCACAGGAGGCAGCTATATTCAGCTAACAATCAGCATCTTATAAGCATATTTAGATATGCTTTTCAGCAAAGAATATCCAGAGAATGAAGCTAATTAGATAAGAAAAGTACATTCGAAAGTTGATACTAAATGTATGCTTCTAAATCATGAAAGATAAAACATTGGGTTTCATGTGTTAAGGATCAGATTAATGCTATTACGCTGTTTACACGCATTCTATTACTTTGCGGTTACATCAGTATCTAGGCTATAGGTTAGGTGTGCATTTAAACAGACTGAAAACAAACGCAAAAACATTCACATTGACCAGATATCACAAACACGGTTTAGAAAAAGCGGAAATCGTATTGATTGTTTGTTAGATTTCAAAGTGGATTAATGATTCTGCATTTGTAATTGTATCGTAAGCTAAGTCATTTAAACCTTGATTTGCAAATATGCTAATATATATATATATATATTTTTTTTTCTTTATTTATATACAGAGTCTGGGGACGAGGCAGCACAGCCTCCTGCATCTCCCCGGGATGAGAGTGGTGGTGAGGAATTCCCACTTCGGAGGGAAGAGGCCCCCCGTGACGAACAGCGCACGGGAGATGATGAAGAGGCCCCGGAAGCACAGGAGGATCCCGCTGAACCCGCGGAACCCGTGGAACCCGAGGTCCCTCAAAGACCCGCACTCCGCCGTGCACGGGCACCCCGCCGTGCACGGGTTCAACAGGCACAACAAGAAGAAATAGCGGAGGTGCGGGTTCTACTGGAGTACATAGACCAGATGCGTACCTCCCGGATAGAAAACATAGAAGGACGACGCAGAATACTTGATGGGCAGAATCAAATAATTCAAGGCCAAAATGAAATAATCAGTATACTGAATAGAATACAAGAAGGACAAACAAGAATGTTTAATCTTCATCAGGAAATGTTCACATTTTTCCGGGAGGCGCATGCTGGTCTACCTCCTGTTGCTGGGCCTCTTGTTGCTGGGCCTCTTGCTGCTGGGCCATCTCCTCCTGCCGGCCCATCTCATCCTCCTCCTCAGCCATCTACTCCTCCTCCTCCTCAGCCATCTACTCCTCCTCCTCCTCAGCCATCTTCTCCTCCTCATCCATCTTCTCCTCCTCCTCAGCCATCTACTCCTCACCTTGGTCGTCCCAGTACTCTTCCTTCCACTCCTCCCACAACAGCTCCAAGGAGGACTCTTCGGAGTCGGCAGTTGCCTCTCCCAGAGCCTCAGCCCCGTGGGAAGAGGGGAAGGAAGAGGAAGTAAGTATTTTTTTCCATCTTCAAATTTTTTTTTTGTGTAATGGATAGGTATGTGATGATGTGGTTTTCATACACTTGTGGACCACACTCTGTATATAATCGACTTCTATGGGACCGGGTCCATGGAGGAAGATTCTTTGCAGAGTGTGGGTTATAAGTGTGTGAAAACCACATCATCACATACCTATCCTTGTTCATGATATTGATTGGTTTCTGTGATGTGATGTCCAAACTGTTTCCCGAATCGCTAACTAAATTACCATAACAATTATCCATGATGGCATATTACTGTTTGAATGCCAATAACACAGCTTAAAGGGACAGTCAGAAAATTATTGATTACAAAGAAAACACTGTATTACGCATTATAAAGTTTGAAACAACAAAACATGGAGAAATACATGTGTGACTTATGTGCTTACCCTTGTATCTATGACTATGAAAAATGACCACTTATTTGTTGTTCTGACATAACAACATTTTAGATATCAATGATCAATACATGGTCAATAATATGCTGTATGAGCACAAGGTTTTACATATACAAATGCTATCCAAATGCCCTCTAGTGCTCAAATTGTATAATGATTACAAGCACTCTTCAAGATTTAAGAAATGAGCACACCAACCTCATAGGTTTAGATAGCAAATTTAAATAAACCCAGACAAATGTTCAATTGTTGAGAAACATTTGATATCCTTGTTATTACAGAATTGACTTTTCGAATAATGTAAAAAAAATTTTTTTTCTAAACTGTCCCTTTAACAACATTACATATGCTAACACATATTTTAAGCTTGTTGGTATATCTACATGTACTTTGTCAAAAAATAATTTTTAAAATCACATTTATATTGACGTGTTAAATAAAGTCTATTTTCTTTAAGAGACATTATTGTGTTAATATTTTATTGTAAATATTTTTATTTTAACAATGAATATGGTTTAAAGTCCTTTTAGGAGTGGGGGGGGGGAAAATATGCTAACAAAAATATATTTGAAGATTAAACTATGTGGATCTCATACATGATACAAAAAACAACATTTGCATTCAAGGGACAGTATCCTATATTTTTTACATAACTGTATGTAATAGACACTACTACAAACAACAAGATTAACATATACTGATATCAATATTAAAAAGCTTCAAACACTTGCAAATAAAATAGGGTTAGCTATATTGAAAATATAGATGAACCACCATTACAACCGTAAAACAACACAATACCCCATCATTAACATATGAAAAGACCCTTTACACAAACTGGACAAAGCTGGAGATGGTACTCACATGAAACTCATTGGCTTTGCGAGGAGTAAGAAAATTACTTAAATTTTCTTACAACACAAGACAAAATAAACCTATTGGTTAAACAATGGACTATCTAACTAGAGACAAAATCAAATATTTTTATTTATAATGTGAGTGTCTAATGAACCTTTCATAAAATATACAACGAAATTACATTTAGAAGAAGTCGGCATCATATATTTAGCATATGATAAATGCATATTGATTACTTTATTCAAACACAATAGCGCATATTTATTAATTAGATATGTTCAACATTAAACACAACATTAATTTTTCAGAAAAAGGAACATTGTTGACAAACATATTAAACATGGACTGTAGAGATTTGCACTTGCCTATAAATATCCTATGCATGAAAACATTTTGCTTTCGTTCGTTGATTCAACCAGACATCCAGCAAAAGAGAATGTGTTGGTCTTTATCAGCTACGGGTCAACAATGTAACATGATGCAAATAATACATATTCGCAAGCTTTTTAAAATTGCATGCAGTCACAAACGTTTTTAACGTGCACAAATATTGCGGGACTACGCAATCCAATCACACGTTTTTTTACCTTTACATGTGCCGTCTTAACATGGCGCTTCCTTGATCACGTAAGAACGCCATCCAATGAAAGGCACATTATTGATCACGTAAGAACGCCCAAAAAAAAAAGGCGCATCCTTGATCGCGTCAAAACGCAATCCAATAAAAGGCATATTCCTGATCACGTAAGAACGTCAGTCAATACAAGGAATCATTGGACAGCCTGGCAGGTGACGTCTTAAGCAACATGGCGCATCCGAGATCGCTGAAAAACCGCAGACAATACAAGGACTCAGTGACATCTTGGCATATCACTAAGAAACGTATTTATATTTTAGGAACTAGTATGTGTGTAGATTGCTATCTAGGAATGTCACCAAATCATGAATCATCTTTTCGGACTTGACTGTCCCTTGAACTATAGCTATGGTGTATATCTTTAACATTTAAAAGATACACATGAGAAATACATATGCCATTGATGTTTTAAGATATGTTTGGATTGTTGTTGAATAACAATAGTTATACATGGATTGATTAAACGTGTCATTTATTCAAGTTTAATTATTGTCAGCCTACCTATAGCCATATATGGGAGGAGATGTATTTTGTTAACATATTATTTAACTAATATTCATCATCTACATTATTTGCATTACACACAGAGATTGATTTGGTTACACTTTGACAATAATATAGATTGGAAAATGAAATACAGGTGCTGTCAACATTACAATAAGATTGTTTATTAATAAAACTATATGTCCTTGTTCTTGTAAAAAGGACAAAAACACTTTACAAATGGAAATACATTCATTTACAATAGTGATCAACATCACTTAAAGGGACATTATTTTGTTTTTAAAAAGAGCATACACATAGTCAATACTATTTAAATAAAATGAACACTTTACAGGGATTATATCATTGTATCAATACTCAGATCATTTGGTAAAGGTGCATCAATTCATGCAGAGTTTATAAATACACACATGGATCTGAACATTTAAATATACATATATACACAAATACAAAAATATATATACATATATAAAGAAATTACTCTGCTAATCATAATCAGGCAATGATAGAGCTAAGAGAAAATAATATAAACACAAATAATAAGATTACATTGGAGATGTTAATCTTAAAGTCATTTACTATTGTCTTACATATATGATTTCATTATAACAAATATATTTGTTAGGTCCCTTTAAGGATAAACAACATAAACTAGAGCTTGCTAAAAATAACAGGAAGAATGAGGACAAAGATTTGTGAAATAAAATGTATTTTATTAGTATGTAAGAAAACATACACAACGTTTATAAATAATCTTGTAAAAATAAGGAATATATGAGCCATATGACAAGGTAACACAGTGCATCACAGTCCATGAAGAGAGTTGCCAAGGGCCAGCATAGCCCCATTGGAGACACATGGCAAGGTAACACAGTGCATCACAGTCCATGAAGAGAGTTGCCAAGGGCCAGCATAGCCCCATTGGAGACACATGGCAAGGTAACACAGTGCATCACAGTCCATGAAGAGAGTTGCCAAGGGCCAGCATAGCCCCATTGGAGACACATGGCAAGGTAACACAGTGCATCACAGTCCATGAAGAGAGTTGCCAAGGGCCAGCATAGCCCCATTGGAGACACATGACAAGGTAACACAGTGCATCACAGTCCATGAAGAGAGTTGCCAAGGGCCAGCATAGCCCCATTGGAGACACATGGCAAGGTAACACAGTGCATCACAGTCCATGAAGAGAGTTGCCAAGGGCCAGCATAGCCTCATTGGAGACACATGACAAGGTAAAAGAGTGCAACAGGCACAACAAAAAACTGATAAAAAGGCCAAATGGCAACAATATAAATACAAATTCAACATGTGGACGGAGGATTATTATCTGCCACCATGGAGCATATCCAGATCCTCCACTTACTGGTCATCCTCTTCATTGTCCTGTGCATGTCCAGCTCCAGATTCAGGCCTTGAACGTAATTGCATAATTTCACGCAGAGTCAAGTCCTGAATCCGGAGCTGGGCCTGCATGGTGTCGTTCATCCCTCTCAGGACAGCTGCGTTCCTCAACACGGCCTGCTCTACTCTTGCTATCCCTTCTAGCATGAGCCATGCTGAGTCACAGCCTAAAATAAAATAAAATTAAATATTAAGGATAATTACACAACAGAATAAAAGATTTTAATACATACATTGTCATCATAAAGACAAATAATTATTTACATCAATTATTTTTCATATATTCTTTACACATGAATTAGGTTATTCAGACAGACAGAAATCATTAAAGGCTCATGTTACTCAAACATGTTGTCCCCTTTAATTGGTTTTAGATGATCCACTTATACAGCTTGAGTGTATCAAATCTTGTTAAAGGATTTACATTGTACTTACATCAGCAATTTAAAAATTCAATTTAGACTGTGGTAGGCACACCTATCCTTAAACATTTTGGCATTGAGGACAAGCTGTGTAAACATAGCAACCAGAAGAAATTACATTCCCACTGGGTTAGACAAGAGATAATGTATCCACATTTGGACATAAAATTTTGGATCCAAGTAGTGGTGTTTGGTATATGTAGTGATATCCAATTAAAGGGACACTGAACCTAAATATTTAATGGACTGATTCAGATAGAGCATGACATGACAAATCTTTAGAAATTACACATATTCATTATATGTTTTAATTGTCAAGCTATATTTTGAATGCAAGAATGTTGGTTTTTATGTAAGCCAATATTTGTTGATGAACTTTGTTTGTGCATGCTGGTTGATGGATACATTCATCCAACAATAAAGAAATGATGGCCACATTTATTTTATTGTTTAAACTAATTATAGGAATAAGTTGTTTTCCATAAATATATAAAGAGAATGACGAATAATTCATAAGAGTATTCTATTATACATTGGCTTAACATTGCATGCTGGATTTGAATCACAATTTAACCAATTTAACTTCACTGTACCTTTAAGTATCTTATAAAGTGTATTTAGAATGATACTTACAGCTGTGCCTGGGAAGGACAATCTGACACCCAGGACAATGAAGGTTTAAACAGGGGGGAGGGATGGGATTGGCTTGGGGAGGGATGGGATTGGCTTGGGGAGGGATGGGAATGGCTTGGGGAGTGGTGAGCTGCTGCTCCAGGGTAGGCCGTACAGCTGGGGAGTGGGGAGTTTGGGTCTGGGCAGCTGTACGGGCCAGAATACGGGGAGAGCGGCGAAGGGGGGTGTCTGGGCGTTTTTTGGGAGGGACAGGATATGAAATATGGGAAGGGCTGGCAGTGGTCGGGGCATGGTCATGAGTTTGGTGATGGGAAGGGCTCTGGGTGTGTGCAGAGGTGTGGCCATGGTCAGGGGTGTGTGCACGGGGAGGGGTCTGTGACTGGGCAGGGGCGGAATCCAGATGACCAGAAGTGGTGGATCCATCTGAAAATGTAAAAGAAATATATTAACATCTCATACATCCTGACATCAAATCAACGCATTTCAAATTGATTATGTTTTCAATATACTTCGAAGTGTGTTTGAATCTGTAAACTATTCTGAAATGAGGATATGGTATCTATATAGGCACTCAGATGAATCTCAATGACTGTCTGTACAATGTGAAACTTATTATTGTGTTTTGGCATGGAATATGCATGTGACATAATGATGGCATGAATTATATATTGTTAAAAAAATATATACAAGCAGATTTTCATGCTGCCTGATATAGAAAGGGGGCAGTAGTGTATTTGAACAGACAAATAATATTCCTTTTTAAAGGGAAAAAGCTGTAGACTTTGAATGTCTTCAATAAAATGATTTCAAAAAAAGAAACATGTTGGAAACATGATAGATATATTTCACATACCATCAGACTCCAAGGCAGCCTCTTCCTCCTCCATCCCACATGTGACATCAATCTCTGTAAAACATAACATGTTGTGTACACCTTAAGATCAGATATTATAACATATGTTACTGTTGCTCAAATACGCACATCAATGTTGCATTAAAGATATACACACACAAAGTTATGATTTACATCATTTTGATGGAGCATACAAATGACAATAGATTTGTTATTGTCAATAAATCAGAATATTAATGTATTGTTTGTCTTAATGTTAAATTCATAAAAGCATAGTACATAGAACATTTAAGATTTCTCATGTGTGTATCACTTGATGACTGTTGTCAAAAAAACAAATTGAAAAAAACATATGTTAGACATCTTATGAATAACAAATGTGTAGAATAATAAAGTAGAAATTATTAATCGCTCAATATAAAAAATAAATATATAATCAGAAGATAAATTCTATGATTTTTTATAATGTTATGCTTCATCGGAATCATGATCATAATATTGATTAGCAATACACCTTCAATTACATATAAATGAGTCAATGGACTTACCAGGAGACCGCAAAGGCGGCTCTATGTCACTGCTGGATTCCTGTGGGCTTCCCACACCAACTCTCTCTATGAATGATATAGATATATATTATTAAACACATTTTGGATATCACTAAATCACATCTGTCTAGAATTTTAACATTAATCAACTTTAAAATGTGAAGAATAGAGCAGTCATTACACCAGAAAATGCTTGATTGAATCAAGTGGATTCTGTAAACATATCTGTATTGAACATATGTTTAATGTCAGACTACATTAGACATCAAATTCATCTCAGATGCTGCTATTGCATATCTAAATATACACAATGATCAATGTTCTTAACCCTTTAAGGACACGGCTTTCACTTTGCTCAATTGTTTTATGACGGAATAATTCCGTCATATGTCCTTAAGAAGTTACAAGAATACACACAAACCACATATTGAGGAGCATCTGTTGACAAATCTAAACAAACATGTGTCACATCGACCCATTTTTTCAATGTACAGTAATCTTGTTTAGGACACAACACATATTTATCACAATACATAACAAACTTGATTATTACAAATATGTAATCATGGTGCTGTTAGAGTATGCAGATATCTATAAAGTAACTCCAACAGATAATTAGATTTATATATCAATAGTTTTTAATAAAAATAATGTAAAGATGAATGAATCTATTTTGTCTTAAAGGGACACTGACATGATTAATTTAAATAATTGATTTCTATGTTCAAACTGTAAAAAATGATTTAACATTGACTCCTATTATAATTAGAATGTTGTTCGATATTAATCTTAAAGGCAGATAAGGAATATTGGATTCAATAAATATTGTTTGTTGAAGGTATCCACCAATCATCAATATAAACCCAGGTTGGTCAACAAATATTTAGATGCACATAAACATACTTTCTTTATTTTAAACTACATTTAGCAATAGAATATGTCACATATGATGATAGTATTATATGTTATGTTTATTAATATTGCATACTGTATGTGAAAGACAATATTAATAATTGTAGCTCAGTATCCCTTTAATCTAAAATTAAATAGATTCCACAATGTTGTTGTTTGTTAATGAATTATCTACTCCATATGTTGATGTAATGAATGGTATTGAGCATGCAATTAAAATCAAATATGTTATTTAAGGATATCCGAATAATTATATAATTTTCATCTATTAAATAGACATTACATATAAATATTGAACAATGTGTATTTAGTATGTAATGTTCATTCCATGTTTCTAAGACAAATGTCAATTAAAATGAGACATACCATACTGTGACAAGCCCTGGCTTGAGGATCCAGCAGCCACATCCATATCTGTAATATATTAAATGCGGATTGCATATCATTAATACTAATCATGCCATGTTTAAAATATTTACATTAATAACAAATCAATAGAAAAATATTAATCCTTTGGTAGTCCCATGAGTTAATAGTTTCCGCAATTAAATTAATGATAAATATATCCTGGACTCTTATTTTCAATCAGTTGTGTTGTTTACTGTATCTTTAAGAATATCTGCTTGTTATTACATAATCATCAATTGATGGCCATATGTTATAATTTATTAGTATTATTCGTTTTTTATTAGATATAATATTTAAAATAAGAATACTGTATTCTTCACTAATCTAAGAATTTCCATTTAATTTTTAACAACATGTATAAAGCAATGCCACTTTCCGCAAACCCATGTTAACGTGGATGAGAAATGCCATTTTCGCGATCATTGCGCAATGATTCAAAGCGGAATTACGCATCCGTCATTTGAACAACATGTATAAAGCAATGCCACTTTCCGCAAACCCATGTTAACGTGGATGCGAAATTACATTTCCGCTCTGTGACGCATATTCTGTAGAGCACAAGAAACATCATTCCTATTTCATGTGTCAATAATCTAAAATCAGATATCTAAACATCATATGTAGTGTATGTTGTGAGATCTGTATAGGTTTAGTATCTGACTAAATACACATTTTTGATTTGTAACATTATAAATATTATATGAAGTTGGATAATTACCTGGTTCAGATTCTCTATCGACTCCTCCCAGGCCACCGGACGGAGAAGCATCTGCCCTGTCCCCCGCGTCAGGACTTTCAGATCCCGCAGCTGGGAGGGAAGAAGAGGAGGCCGAGGATGGCGAGGATCTAAATCTTTTGGGGACCCGGAGATTGAGGAGCTTGCATAAAGTCACCTCATAAGGGAGTAGGTACAGTTTCCGCGGGGCCTTTCTTTGGCCCCCTCTTTTACGGGCTTGTACCCAGTCCCTTATGAGGTTGACTTTTTTCGATAAACGCAACCTCATATCTCCGAATCTCCTCATGATCTGATCCTGGGTCCTCTGGACGTCACACACCAATCTAACCGCATTGGTGATAGACTCCCAGAGGGCCTTCTTAACAGGCGCATCTGTCGAGCTCCTCTTGTTCCCAAACAGCTGGGGATAAAAGTCCTTGACGGCGTGGACCAGTGCAGCGCTCTCCTCCTTGGTGAACCTGGGAACTGACATGCCTGCTGGGTTGTCCAATAAATATATTATAATAATATAAACTGCCTGCAGGCATTAGAGAACTGACAAAGATGGCAACGTGTAATGGACTTTTATATGGTGAAGTAAACATGAGATGCACCATGGGACAATTTATCTGTACATCTGATTGGATAAAAGTTTGAAATATTGTTATAATGTCTGTGAGACCATCCTGACTCAAGTTGTGTTTGTGTGATGAACTCTGATTGGCCGTTCCTTAATGTTTCATATCTTAGTAACTTCCTTACACATACCGCTTGGTGGTGCTGTAACTTCATTTTTCATGTAGACTTATTTGTAACTCATGGGCCTGTCATGCGGATATGTGTGACGCAGATTTAATATCCGGGATCCGTGAAATATTAATGATTAAATACTCTTTAAAATCTAATCCTGTCACATTATTAATGTTGTAGACATTTCTCGGTTTAATAACGGTCTGTTTCTTTAATACAAATACACATTTAATATTGTATGTCTTTATTGTTCTTTAAATAAATTGATTGTGAAGTATTGACATTGCTCTATTAAATGTATTTATAATGCACATTGATTGTGTGCTATTGCGTGACATTACACTAATGTTTAAATATGCTAATCTGGTGTTTGAAGATGCGTTTCCCACGCAATATTTATTAATGTTAAAATTCCGGTTAGAATGTCAGTAACTTGGATAATCTGTTTATAAATGTTAAACTACAGCTTTGTTATTCGCAAATAAACCTCAAGCTTGTATTTCTCTGAAGTGCTCATATATGTTATTGTGCAGTGGCGTCTTTAGTTTTAAAGAGACATTACAAACAAACAATTGTATCAAATGATCTGTAGAGATAGAAGATTGTTTAGACTTTAAACTGTAAATCATTTTCTCTTAGTATTTATATATCCTCAACAGAAGAAATTTAAATGCACATGGTTGAGACAATCACATAAGGCATCTCTGTGCATCCACCAATCTTCATCTACTGAGCCTATCTCGATATGCTTTTCAAGCAAAGTATGTCAAGATAGCAAGATAAGTAAATACACTCTTTAAATCTCTTAAAGGGACACTGTCCAAACAAATTTACCATTGGTGATTGAGCATGAAATGTTAATCAACTTTATTATTTAATACGATTATCAAATGTTAAGTTATCTTGTTATGTTTCTTTGCAAATCAATAATGATATTTTATATTACGGACAATTGTTTAATAAAAACCTGGGTTGTCCTTGACGATTGTTGCATCAATTATTCCAAACAATCAAGTTCTGTCCAGAGTACTGAAGCAAATAAATTAGCTATTTACTGCCTTATTTCTAAAGTAATAATAGCAACATCACAATGAGCATTCATAATATGAGACAAGTTTTAAAGTTGATTCCAATAGAATACTCATTCAGAATGTATAAATCATTGTTTTTTTAAATGGCTACCTTTAAGTATATTTTGAGTTCATGTCCCTTTAAATAAACATTTCACAATAATGCTTAATATATCATAAACCTAGGCACCTTCCTTTTGCTAAATGAGTCTAACATATGAGTAAAGCAAATTTAGATTAACTTCTAGATTGTTTTACACACTGACTGAAATATATTTATTAAATGAGGTCTTTTTTAGCCTTCAGCGTAGAGGGACATTAAGCTATATGTTATGTATGCATTTTGTATCATAATCTTATATTTGACCAACTTAATATGTTTTGTTATTCAATCATTATATTGTAATTATATATATTCGTGGATTAAATACATCTCTACATAGGCTATTTTGATGCTGATTGTTGTTTGCATATAGATGCCTTATATCATTGACTAAGATATGTGCATTTATTTTTATTTTAACAAGTATATTTAAAGACTGAATGTAATTCTATAGTACATTCTAAATATGTTTAAATTCTTGTATGATATTTGTAACAATGTATACCAAATATACATTTTGAATGACCCCTTTAAGGACCCAAACATATTGTATTTTGATTTAACATTGACAAAATAAACTAAAGGGGAAATTACATTCTATATAGATATTTGATGTCTAACCCAAGAGGTAAGATTGTAATAAATACATAATATTACTAAGTATAGTTAAATGACTCCACTAGAAAATTACATAGATTAACCTGGCATCCAATAACTAATGTTTTAAAAATATCAAGTTAAATGACCTACCATTTATAAATGTAATAATTGTAAAATATTTTCTAATAATGTTTTGAGATACCTAAGGAAGATACATGATCTTATACAATTCTTTTTACATTCAACAACACTGTCACTTTCATGTAATTGAACCACTTCACCTTATTAAATGTTAAAACAATCATAATATTAATACATATCCTAAATATTTTTAATATATACTTTTTCAATATAAAAGCATTGAAGAATATGACTCCCCAATTAATGTTAAAAGATATATTTTAATATTCTCTTAAGATTTTTATTTTCTACTATTAATGCATTATTTTCTCTTATGCATGTGCTTGTCAAATAGCCAACTACCAGTCATGGGAGTCCAAGTTTTATTTATTTACAGATTATATTGATATATATTAGAATCTGTTAAAAATAAACATATATTTAATAGAAAATAATTAAATATTCCAGGAAGTCACCAGATGCCAATCTGAAATGACAAATAATAAAAATGGAATAAAGTTAATACACACGTTGTAAAATATTCATAAAATACATTTAAAATCATATGGTGTCTATGCTCTAACTTTGATCAACATTTTTTAAAGATAATCATTACATTGATTTTAAATTAATGAAATACATACACCATTATATTGTTTATTAAAAATTATATTTAAATATCAGAAATTAAAATTATACATAATAATGTATATCACATGTAAACAATATATGTATGCTGAACATAAATGTAATATTTCATGTCCATTCAAATACCTCTATATCAACTATAATATGTATTCCTTTTTCTGATTGTGATCCCTAAATATCTAATTAAGAACTAAATATGACTAATGTATGTAAGCTACTAATATTCTACTGTCTTCACTAGCATGCATTGGTACACCAACCTGGACAATGCATGGTCTTTGAAAGTCAATTCAGGGGTAAACAGTTGATCTTCAATAGGTGTCTTATTCATCAGTTCATTAAATAGAGGACTGGGAAATACCATCTAAAAAAGTAAAATCATCTAAGTGTCTGATTGTGATCCCTAAATATCTAATTAAGAACTAAATATGACTAATGGATGTAAGCTACTAATATTCTACAGTCTTCACTAGCATGCATTGGTACACCAACCTGGACAATGCATGGTCTTTGAAAGTCAATTCAGGGGTAAACAGTTGATCTTCAATAGGTGTCTTATTCATCAGTTCATTAAATAGAGGACTGGGAAATACCATCTAAAAAAGTAAAATCATCTAAGTGTCTGATTGTGATCCCTAAATATCTAATTAAGAACTAAATATGACTAATGGATGTAAGCTACTAATATTCTACAGTCTTCACTAGCATGCATTGGTACACCAACCTGGACAATGCATGGTCTTTGAAAGTCAATTCAGGGGTAAACAGTTGATCTTCAATAGGTGTCTTATTCATCAGTTCATTAAATAGAGGACTGGGAAATACCATCTAAAAAAGTAAAATCATCTAAGTGTCTGATTGTGATCCCTAAATATCTAATTAAGAACTAAATATGACTAATGGATGTAAGCTACTAATATTCTACAGTCTTCACTAGCATGCATTGGTACACCAACCTGGACAATGCATGGTCTTTGAAAGTCAATTCAGGGGTAAACAGTTGATCTTCAATAGGTGTCTTATTCATCAGTTCATTAAATAGAGGACTGGGAAATACCATCTAAAAAAGTAAAATCATCTAAGTGTCTGATTGTGATCCCTAAATATCTAATTAAGAACTAAATATGACTAATGGATGTAAGCTACTAATATTCTACTGTCTTCACTAGCATGCATTGGTACACAAACCTGGACAATGCATGGTCTTTGAAAGTCAATTCAGGGGTAAACAGTTGATCTTCAATAGGTGTCTTATTCATCAGTTCATTAAATAGAGGACTGGGAAATACCATCTAAAAAAGTAAAATCATCTAAGTGTCTGATTGTGATCCCTAAATATCTAATTAAGAACTAAATATGACTAATGGATGTAAGCTACTAATATTCTACAGTCTTCACTAGCATGCATTGGTACACCAACCTGGACAATGCATGGTCTTTGAAAGTCAATTCAGGGGTAAACAGTTGATCTTCAATAGGTGTATTATTCATCAGTTCATTAAATAGAGGACTGGGAAATACCATCTACAAAATAGAAAATCATCTAAGTGTCTCCAATAGGATGTCTCCACAGCCTTATTCTATCAAATAGTTTGCACTTACCATGTGAACATGTATTTGTATGGTTTTCAAGGTCAGCAGAATTGAAATATAATGCCAGACATGATCCCATTGGTATACTTCAATTTCAATCTTGGCTTTTTCCCCACTGTCAGTCTTGGAAATCTTCACTGTCAGGCTTCAAATTGTTCCCTTTCAGTCTTTAGATTAAGTCATCTCCCTAATGTAAGAAATTATATATAAAGATTTCATACAAGTGTGTGAATCAGTTCTGTACCCCTCTCCCACCCCCCATTTCATAATAAATATCTATCACTAGCTTACTAAGCCTGTGTATGAACCTGTGTTATTTTCTATCAAGTGTGAAGATGAGTCATATTGAGCAGAACAAACCTCTGTGTGACATTGAACCATAGTCATTCTAGAGTATCCCTTTCTGATTATGTACATTTTAAGTAATGTGTAAACAAAGTTATATTTTTAAAAATGTATGCCATATGATGTATTTGTGTACAAATCATGCCAGCAACAGTCCATACATTTCTACTTACCATCTGATGTCCTCTTTAAAAACAGGTGGCAAAGACTCGCTATAGGACCCAATGCCCAGAGCATCACCTATATTATGAGAAATAAAGATTATTCTAACATTTGATCAATACTAACCATGTTTGCACAATTCTCTACTTGTCATTTCCCTAGAGTTCACATCTATTGAAAATACTCCAGTGTAACTTCTATTATTTACCGTCTAAAGTGGCGGTTGATGACGTCTGCTCTGACATCAAGTCCCTCGTCCTGGAATTCCCCCTCTAGAACAGGATCATCCTCCTCATCTCTGAGGAGGTCTCTGTCCACCGGGACGGCCTGCAGCATCCCAGCCCGCTGTGCAATATTATGCAGGACGCTACAGGCTACAACGATCTTAGCCACCTTCTTTGGGTTGTACTGGAGTGCTCCTCCAGAACGGTCCAGGCACCTGAATCTCATCTTCAGGAGCCCGAACATCCTTTCAACCACCGCCCTGGTTCTCTTATGAGCCCTATTGTAGCGCTCCTCAGACACATCAGTTGGGCTACGCAAGGGGGTAATGAGCCAAGGCCGGCTCATGTACCCAGAATCACCTATAAATTTAGAACAGAACATAATTCAAACAGAATACTTAAACTAGTATATTGTTGTATAAATATATTTTTTAACAACCATAATCCATATTAAAAGTTGTCAGAAACATAAAAAAATAAAATAAATTTATATATAAATCTGTATCTTGCCATTTCATCTAAGACATGCTACATATGCGTATTTCTCCTAAACCAAACCTTGTGTAAAATGCTAACTACATGTTTACATTGCATTCTCTATCTGAACACTTAAGGTAAGACATGCTACATATCTGCATTTCAATAAAACTAGACATTAGCAGAAAAAGACAATGACAGGGTTAAATTGCATGAGATAATATCTTGCCATTTCATCTCAGACATGCTACATATGCGTATTTCTCCTAAACCAAACCTTGTGTAAAATGCTAACTACATGGTTACATTGCATTCTCTATCTGAACACTTAAGGTAAGACATGCTACATATCTGCATTTCAATAAAACTAGACATTAGCAGAAAAAGACAATGACAGGGTTAAATTGCATGAGATAATATCTTGCCATTTCATCTAAGACATGCTACATATGCGTATTTCTCCTAAACCAAACCTTGTGTAAAATGCTAACTACATGGTTACATTGCATTCTCTATCTGAACACTTAAGGTAAGACATGCTACATATCTGCATTTCTATAAAACTAGACATTAGCGGAAAAAGACAATGACAGGGTTAAATTGCATGAGATAATATCTTGCCATTTCATCTAAGACATGCTACATATGCGTATTTCTCCTAAACCAAACCTTGTGTAAAATGCTAACTACATGGTTACATTGCATTCTCTATCTGAACACTTAAGGTAAGACATGCTACATATCTGCATTTCTATAAAACTAGACATTAGCGGAAAAAGACAATGACAGGGTTAAATTGCATGAGATAATATCTTGCCATTTCATCTAAGACATGCTACATATGCGTATTTCTCCTAAACCAAACCTTGTGTAAAATGCTAACTACATGGTTACATTGCATTCTCTATATGAACACTTAAGGTAAGACATGCTACATATCTGCATTTCTATAAAACTAGACATTAGCGGAAAAAGACAATGACAGGGTTAAATTGCATGAGATAATATCTTGCCATTTCATCTAAGACATGCTACATATGCGTATTTCTCCTAAACCAAACCTTGTGTAAAATGCTAACTACATGGTTACATTGCATTCTCTATCTGAACACTTAAGGTAAGACATGCTACATATCTGCTTTTCAATAAAACTAGACATTAGCGTTGGTAAATAACAAATGGTTAAATTTAATCCTATAGCTGAACATGACGCTAACAGTTAAAAAATACAGGGGCAATTGTCAAAATAATTAACCATGTTGTGCACAAATACTCACCAACGAGATAACCAGGGGGCATTTGTCTTTCCTCAAACTGTCTCCACAGGGACGACAGAGAGAGGATGCGGGCATCATGACAAGCCCCTCCAAAATTCGCATACACATGCATAATCCTCATCCGTGCGTCACAAACATACTGCACGTTGAGGCTATGAAAATGTTTGCGATTTCTGAAGGGCAAGTCATCAATTGGAGCACGCAGCGCAATGTGGGTACAATCAATGGCTCCAAGACATTGGGCAATTGAGCAATATCAAAGAATTCCCGCTTCAGGCGCCTCCAATCACCATCATTCTGTGGGAATCCTATGTATTGCTTACTGATACGTACCATGGCGTTCAGAAAGTTATCAAACACCCCAGAGAATGTACCTTGAGCCAGGCCATGCATGTACAGTTCTCCGGATTGAAAACTCCCTGAGGCCAGGACGTATAGACAGCTTAGCATCTTACTCATGGGGGGAACAGCAGTCCTTATTTGTATACGTGGCTCCAAATGAGGTTTAAGAAGCTCGTAAAGGCCAATGAGCTGTTCGCGATCGAGCCGATACTTATCAAAAACCTCAAAGTCACTCATGTTTTCCAAGGTGGGTCTCACCCTGTAGACACGAGGACCTCGAACCAGACGACCCCTTCGTCTCGGTCTGAGCCGCCGAGGCTGCCTGATTCGACCAACAGCTAGTTCGCCAATAGCACCACCAGCAGCGTCTACCATGTCATCGTCATCCATCTTTCAAAACAGCGTAACAAGGTAAGCACTTGATCTGATGTGGATCACAAGTGATGCATTGGCCATGTTGTTTGGGGGATTTATAGTACAATTAGTCCAATGGTAGTGAGTTTGTAATGATTGCTAATTGTATTCACTTGTTTGTATGTGAGCGGCGCGAATGCTTTCACAGTGGGCGTTTATTTGTTGTTTGCTGAAATGTTAGTTTCAAACAATGATTCTCAATGTGAAAGTGTCAAATATCACACATACAGTGCATGTTTGTAATGTTTGTTCATATGCGTAATAAATATTTATTAAACGCGATCTTATAGTAACAAGCACACGTCCAGGCTAACATGAATGAAAGTGCATAGTTGTGTATAATGTGCATCGAATGTGATCGATCAATGTTGCTGCAATATTGTTTTTAAACGATAAAGTAGCAGCTGCCATCTGTAGTATTGTATATATAAGTGATTGCCGAGATGTCAATATTGTACGCGTCCCTTTAAAATCGCAATAATAATTCCGAACTTTCCGTCTGCCATCTGTAGTATTGTATATATAAGTGATTGCCGAGCTGTCAATATTGTATGCGTCCCTTTCAAATGGCACTAATACTGAATAACTTCCGGCTGTCATCTGTAGTATTGTGTATATAAGTGATTGCCGAGATGTGAATATTGTATGCGTCCCTTTCAAATCGCACTAATACTGAAGAACTTCCGGCTGTCATTTGTAGTATTGTATATATAAGTGATTGCCGAGATGTCAATATTGTATGCGTCCAATTCAAATCGCACTAATACTGAATAACTTCCCGTCTGCCATCTGTAGTATTGTATATATAAGTGATTGCCGAGCTGTCAATATTGTATGCGTCCCATTCAAATCGCACTAATACTGAAGCACTTCCGGCTGTCATCTGTAGTATTGTATATATAAGTGATTGCCGAGCTGTCAATATTGTACGCGTCCCTTTAAAATCGCAATAATAATTGCGAACTTCCCGTCCGCCATCTGTAGTATTATATATATAAGTGATTGCCGAGCTGTCAATATTGTATGCGTCCCATTAAAATGGCACTAATACTGAATAACTTCCGGCTGTCATCTGTAGTATTGTATATATAAGTGATTGCCGAGCTGTCAATATTGTATGCGTCCCTTCCAAATGGCAATAATAATTCAGAACTTCCCGTCTGCCATCTGTAGTATTGTATATATAAGTGATTTTATATCTGACAATATTGTATGCGTCCCATAAAAATTGCACGAATACTGAATAACTTCCGGCTGCCATCTGTAGTATTGTATATATAATTGATTTGCGATCTGACAATATTTCTTAATTGTCCCATTGAAATCTCCATAATAATGCTGTTCAAAAGTGTGGTTTACGTATATGTTGTATTGTAGTATTGAGTGTTAAAGTTCCTAAAGGGGCGGTACAGTGGTGAATCTGTGATGTGTATGGTTGAATCTTGTAATGACGTCATGATATTATTAACCTGCCTATGTAGTTGTGAAATCCTCATTGTGTTGTTGTATTGTGCTACATTGTTATTGTGTGCTGAATAAAATCTAAATGTGTGCTTTGTGGTTGCGTGATGGGTGATGCGTGTTATGTACATGTACGTATATATTGTGATTGTGTCCCACATATGCTGACTTCTATATAGCGGTCTGGCATTGTTGTTCCTTCCCATAAAGTGACATCTGTAATCTGGTGTAATGATGTTCGTGTTGTACGTAATTCCTAATGGTTTCTGGTGATGGAATCATGATGTTAAAAGTACAGTAAAATCCATATGTTGTGTTTTGTGATTCCTAGAGAGAATGTAATGTGTTTTTCCCCCATCATTTGAATGCACATGTATGAGTGAATGTTAAACGTAATGTATGTGCATCCATGACTGATCATGTGTTAAGCCTATGTAGATATGCTGTTGCTGCAAGCATATGAGTTGAATAACTGAAATGCAATAATAAAGGTAAATGAGAGATGTTTCCCATTGTGTAGTGTTTGTGAATCCACAAATGTGTATTGAATTTTATTTTAATTGTAAATGTAATTTTATTGAAATAATAATGTGTTACTAGTGATGGGGATTTGTAGTTGATGTAATCTAAAAGTGTTAAAAAGATTTATGGTGTGGTGAATATTTAATATTAAAAAACATAAGTCCACCATAGGGAAATAGTCATTTCTTGATCTATTTATCATAGCTGGGTCTAACGCATGAAATCATGTATTTTCTAGCGCTGGTATTTGGAGTTTTTCAGTCTACGCTATTTGCGTGCGTTAGGGAAATGAGGGTTTCGCGTGCACGAGCACGTCTTCCCAATAGAAGTCAATGGAGGCTCCAAAGATTTCTATTTTTTTTTTCTAAGACTGGTTTTCCTCGTAAAGTGAGTGACGTCATGATCTTGTGTGAAAAAGTAAATAAATCGTGTTCTTTTTGTAATAAATAAATATTTTGTGTATGTCATGTAGTGTATATTGTTTGTATGCATCGATGAGTGTATGTTTGTGATAATGTTATTCGTTAGATGTAGGTATATGAGGGTCTTTTCCCGTATGTCCATGTAAGTCAATGGGAAAATGGATTTGTGTGGATTTTTTTCAAACACCAGAGATCTCGCAACTTTAATCCTTTGTATTTTAACGAAAAAATAAAAAATAAGAAAAATAAAGATAGTGTTGTGTTTGTATGAGTGTAAGTGTACTTTGTGTAATATTTGTTTTGTGATTCGTGGATGTTTTTTTTTGCGGTATATGTTTACTACTGGGTCTGAGGTGGCGGTAGAAAGGTGAGCGTTAGGTGTATTTTGAGTGGCGGTAAATAAACTCTAAATACCGGAGTGCGTAAGAAACCCACGTTAGGAGCCTCTAACGCTGGTTTTTACGGATAACGCCGAACTCTAAATCTAGGCCTTAATTTGGTAAATTTTCAGTTACTTGTAAAAGAACAAACAGACAGGCAGATAGAAGAAGAACTAGATAGATATATGTAAATTTAAGATTATGAAGAAATTATGCATTAGGCAATAGAACAATTAGCTCATACACAGCTACATAATGAGTTTTGTGCGCTATAGGGAAATTAACGAGCGCCACAAAAGCAGCGTTAATTCACCTCCCTATAGCGCTGCTATTACATAGAAACATAGAATTTGACGGTAGATAAGAACCAAAGGCCCATCAAGTCTACCCATATTACATGTTACTTTTTCCTTAGGATAGCCTTATGCATGTCCCAGGCATTTTTAATTCCTTTACAGTCTTTGTGTTTAACACCTCAAATGGAAGTTCATTCCATGAATCCACCACCCTTTCTGTAAAAAAAATGCTTCCTTAAATTTCTCCTGAATCTGCTACCCTCTAACTTTAGATTGTGACCCCTTGTTTTGGCATTTATTTTTTTTGTGAAAAATGCTTTCAGCTTCATCCCTTCATATATTTGAAGGTTTCTATCATGTCACCTCTTTCCCTTCTATCCTCTAAACTATACATATTTAGATCATAGAGTCTTTCTTTGTACGTTTTATATTTTAGACCATGTACCATTTTAGTAGCCCTCCTTTGGACAGCTTCTAGTTTATTTATATCTTTCTGAAGATATGGTCTCCAGAACTGTACACAGTATTCCAGATTTGGTCTAACTAATGACCTGTAAAGTGGCATAAGAACCTTGCTATTTCTGCTACTAAAACCTCTTCCAATGCAACCAAGCATTTGACTGGCCTTGCTGGCTGCACTGCGGCATTGTGTACCAAATTTTAAATCATCTGAATTAATAATTCTCAAATCCCTTTCTTCTTTAATTACAGTGAGTAATGTACCATTGAGACTATAATTGGCCTTTGGGTTTTTGGATCCTATAGGCATAATTAGACATCAATGGGGAGATCCGGCAAAAAAGAAGCCTAACACTTGCGATAGCAGAAATAAAAGTTTCGTAATGCAGCCCCATTGATGTCTATGGGGAAAGAAAAAGTTATGCTTAAACCTAACACCCTAACATAAAAATCACGTCTAAACACCCCTAAGCTGCCTCCCCCGATATCGCCGCCACTTACATTACAGTTATTAACCCCTAATCTGCCGCCCTTAACATCGCTGCCACCTAAATAAAACTATTAACCCCTAATCTGCCGCCCTTAACATTGCTGCCACCTACATTACAGTTATTAACCCCTAATCTGCTGCCCCCAATGTCGTCGCCACTATACTAAAGTTATAAACCCCTAAACCTCTGGCCTCCCACATCCCTAACACTACATAAATATATTAACCACTAAACTTAACCATAACCCTAATGTAACCCTAAGCATAAGTCTAACCCTAACCCTAACAACCCCTAACTTAAAGGGACACTAAACACAAATTTTTTCTTTCATGATTCAGATAGAGAAAACAATTTTAAACAACATTCCAATTTACTTCTATTATCTCATTGGCTTCATTCTTTAGATATCCTTTTTAGAAGAAGGCATCTGTGTGCAGCCACCAATTAGCAGCTTCTAAGCCTTTCTAGATATGCTTTTCAGCAAAGGATAACAGGAAAATTAAGCAAATTAGATAATAGAAGTCAATTAGAAGTTTGTTAAAAAATGCAAGTTCTTTCTAAATCATGAAAGAAAAAATGTGGGCTTCATGTCCCTTTTAAAAAAATTAAAATAAAGCTAAATAAACCTTACAATTATTAACTAAATAATTCCTATTTAAAACTAAATAGATACTTAACTTAAAAAAAACATAACCGAGCTCTAAAATAACTAATATTTATATTGTAGCTATCTTAGGTTTTATTTTTATTTCACAGGTAAGTTTGTATTTATTTTAACTAGGTCGACTAGTTAGTAAATAGTTAGTAACCATTTACTAACTACCTAGTTAAAATAAATACTAATTTACCTGTAAAATAAAACCTAACCTGCCTTACACTAAAAACTAACATTACAATAAAATGAAATTAAATTAAATTAATCAAATACAATTATCTAAATTACAAAAAAAAAGCTAAAAATAAAACCCATCCAATAAACCCTTAAAAAAACCTAACACTAACCCCTGACGATCCACTTACAGTTTTTCGAAGACCGGACATCCATCCTCATCCAAGCGGGCAGAAGTCCTCATCAAAATCAGCAGAAGTCTTCATCCATGCGGGCAGAAGTCTTCATCGAAGCGGCCAGAAGACTTCATCCAAGCGGACAGAAGTCTTCATCCAGACGGCATCTTCTATCTTCATCCATCCGGCGTGGAGCGGTTCCATCTTCAAGACATCCGGCCAGGAGCATCCTCTTCTTCTGATAGTTGCTGGAAAATTAAGTTCCCTTTAAGTGATGTCATTCAAAATGGGGTCCCTTACATTCCGATTAGATGACAGAATTCTATAAGCCAATAGGAATTAAAGGGGAAAAAATCCTATTGGCTGATCCAATCAGCCAATAGGATTGAGCTTGCATTCTTTTGGCTGATTGGAATAGCCAATAGGATTAAAGATCAATCCTATTGGCTGATTGGATGAGCCAATAGGATTTTTTCCCTTTTAATTCCTATTGGCTGATAGAATTCTATCAACCAATAGGAATTAAATGGGAAAAATCCTATTGGCTGATTGATTAAACTTGCATTCTATTAGTTGATGCGTATAACCAATAGAAAGTGATCTCAATCCTATTGGCTGATTTTCATGATTCAAAACTTTTATGAATCAAATAGGGCATGTAATTTTTTTTTTTTTTTTAAACTTTTATTTAAATCCAGCATTATATTGAGAAAAAAAGAAATCAAATTACAAATTTTGCGCCACGCAGGGCCTGTTACATATTACAATTAATGTAGACAATACAAGAAAAATAAAAAAGTTGTCAGTATTTCACAGAATTATACCAAAACATAGATTCTAAAATAAATTATATTCTCTGCTGGAGTCTTTTCTTTCCTTTTTTATTCCATTCTCTCAACATTACAACAAATTAGACCTTTTACTATACAGTAATCTGAAAAATTTTAAGAAAAAATAACCGTACAGTAACAAACAAAAAAAAACTAAAAAAACAAAAACAAAACACATACAAACAACAACAAAAAAGAGAAAAAAAAAAAAGGGGGAGAGGGAAGGAATCTTGACCCACCAGTTTGAGGCTTGAGCAGAGCGGATTACCAAACCCCCAGCAAAACTAGCTCTGAATTTCTGAAAGGGTAAATCATATATTCTATCTCATTCGGTGACAGCGTTTTAATAAGTACTGACCATTTTTTAAAGAAACCTTCGATATCCGTTTCCTTTTCCATATTGGTATCTTTTTGCTCTAGTATACACTGTTTTTTTAGACAGTTTTTAAGCTCATTTATACTAGGGTTCCTACTTCCTTTCCATTTCTTAAAAATCAAGTACCTTGCCGCTAAGATAATCATATTCACTATTTTATTATACATCCGCAGATTTTTAGTCGCTTCCATCTTGGAGATAAAATGCCTTATTTGTAAATATGCAAAAAATTCTTTGTTACAAAGGTTAAATTCTCGTGTCAAGTTCTCAAACGTTTTAATGCAAAGTCTATTCTTATCTATCGTCTGAGAAATATTATACAAGCTTAAGGTGTGCCAGTTCTGAAAAGAAACCGATTGTAGTCCCGCTTGAAATTTAGGGTTTCCTTTAATTGGCATATAGTCAGAAATGCTGCTTTTGATGGATAATATCTTACAGATCTTCCACCATGCTTGTAAAGGATACATTAACGTTTTGAGTCTTTTGATTTCTTGGGGAATTAATTTGATATTACAATGTATTAAAGCTAAAGGAAGAAAGGGAGAGCTTACACTTTTTTCAAGTTCATTGTTTATTGTATAATCTTTATTTAAAATCCAGTCGACAACTATTCGAGCAAGAAAAGCCAGGTTATATAATTGTATGTCTGGCAGTGCCAATCCTTCATACTTTCTAGGTAACGATAGTTTCAGTAGCGATATTCTGGGCTTTTTGTTCTGCCTTATAAAGTTTCTTATCATGCTGTTGATTTTACCAACATCCTTCCGTTTAAGCATTACTGAGGTATTCTGCAAAATGCATGTAATTTTAAACAACTTTCCAATTTACTTTTATCAACAATGTTGCTTTGTTCTCTAACACCTAGATTTAGACTTCTGCATTAGCCGTCAAAACCAGCGTTAGGGGGTCCTAACGCTGGTTTTGTCCTACCGCTGGTATTTAGAGTCTTGTAGGTAAGGGTCTAACGCTCACTTTCCAGCCGTGACTTTTCCATACTGCAGATCCCCTTACGTCAATTGCGTATCCTATCTTTTCTTTCTAATGCCGGTATTTAGAGTCTTGGCTGAAGTGAGCATTAGAAATCTAACAACAAGACTCCAGCCGCAGAAAAAAGCCAGGAGTTAAGAGCTTTCTGGGATAACGCAGGTTCATAAAGCTCTTAACTACTGTGCTTAAAGTACACTAACACCCATAAACTACCTATGTACCCCTAAACCGAGGCCCCCCACATCGCCGCCACTCTATTACATTTTTTTAACCCCTAATCTGCCGACCGCACACCGCCGCAACCTACATTATCCCTATGTACCCCTAATTTGCTGCCCCTAACATTGCCGACCCCTACATAATATTTATTACCCCCTAATCTGCCCCCCCAATGTCGTCGCTACCTACCTACAATTATTAACCCCTAATCTGCCGACCGAACCTCGCCGCTACTCTAATAAATGTATTAACCCCTAAAGCTAAGTCTAACCCTAACACTAACACCCCCCTAAATTAAATATAATTTAAATCTAATGAAATAAAATAAATCTTATTAAATAAATTATTCCTATTTAAAGCTAAATACTTACCTTTAAAATAAACCCTAATATAGCTCAAATATAAATAATAATTATATTGTAGCTATTTTAGGATTAATATTTATTTTACAGGCAACTTTGTATTTATTTTAACCAGGTGCAATAGCTATTAAATAGTTAATAACTATTTAATAGTTACCTAGTTAAAATAATTACAAAATTACCTGTAAAATAAATCTTAACCTAAGTTACAATTAAACCTAACACTACACTATAAATAAATTAATTAAATAAACTATCTACAATTATCTACAATTAAATCAACTAAACTAAATTACAAAAAACAAACAAACACTAAATTACAAAAAAAAAACACTAAATTACAAAAAATAAAAAAAGATTACAAGATTTTAAACTAATTACACCTACTCCTACTCTAAGCCCCCTAAAAAAATAACAAAGCCCCCCAAAATAAAAACATGCCCTATCCTATTCTAAAATAAAAAATTTACAGCTCTTTTGCCTTACCAGCCCTTAAAAGGGCCTTTTGCGGGGCATGCCCCAAAGAAAACAGCTCTTTTGCCTGTAAAAAACATACAATACCCCCCCAATATTACAACCTACCACCCACATACCCCTAATCTAACCCAAAACCCCCTTAAAAAACCTAACACTAAGCCCCTGAAGATCTTCCTACCTTATCTTCACCACGCCGGGTATCACCGATCCGTCCAGAAGAGGGTCCAAAGTCTTCATCCTATCCGGCAAGAAGAGGGCATCCGGACCGGTAGACATCTTCATCCAGGCGGCATCTTCTATCTTCTTCCATCCGGCGCGGAGCGGGACCATCTTGAAGCAGCCGATGCGGATCCATCCTCTTCTAACGACGTCCTAAGTCCGAATGAAGGTTCCTTTAAATGACGTCATCCAAGATGGCGTCCCTCGAATTCCGATTGGCTGATAGGATTCTATCAGCCAATCGGAATTAAGGTAGGAAAAATCTGATTGGCTGATTGAATCAGCCAATCAGATTCAAGTTCAATCCGATTGGCTGATCCAATCAGCCAATCAGATTGAGCTTGCATTCTATTGTCTGTTCCGATCAGCCAATAGAATGCGAGCTCAATCTGATTGGCTGATTGGATCAGCCAATCCGATTGAACTTGAATCTGATTGGCTGATTCAATCAACCAATCAGATTTTTCCTACCTTAATTCCGATTGGCTGATAGAATCCTATCAGCCAATCGGAATTCGAGGGACGCCATCTTAGATGACGTCATTTAAAGGAACCTTCATTCGGACTTAGGACGTCGTAAGAAGAGGATGGATCGGCTGCTTCAAGATGGTCCCGCTCTGTGCCGGATGGAAGAAGATAGAAGATGCCGCCTGGATGAAGATGTCTACCGGTCCGGATGCCCTCTTCTTGCCAGATAGGATGAAGACTTCGGACCCTCTTCTGGACCTCTTCTTGCCGGATAGGATGAAGACTTCGGACCCTCTTCTGGACGGATCGGTGATACCCGGCGTGGTGAAGATAAGGTAGGAAGATCTTCAGGGGCTTAGTGTTAGGTTTTTTAAGGGGGGTTTGGGTTAGATTAGGGGTATGTGGGTGGTGGGTTGTAATGTTGGGGGTATTGTATGTTTTTTTACAGGCAAAAGAGCTGTTTTCTTTGGGTCATGCCCCGCAAAAGGCCCTTTTAAGGGCTGGTAAGGTAAAAGAGCTGTAAAATTTTAATTTTAGAATAGGGTAGGGCATTTTTTTTTATTTTGGGGGGGGCTTTGTTATATTTTTTAGGGGGCTTAGAGTAGGTGTAATTAGTTTAAAAATCTTGTAATCTTTTTTTACTTTTTTTTGTAATTTAGTGGGGGTTTTTTTTGTAATTTAGTGTTGTTTTTTTTTATAATTTAGTTTACTTGATTTAATTATAGATAATTGTAGATAGTTTATTTAATTAATTTATTAATAGTGTAGTGTTAGGTTTAATTGTAACTTAGGTTAGGATTTATTTTACAGGTAATTTTGCAATTATTTTAACTAGGTAACTATTAAATAGTTATTAACTATTTAATAGCTATTGTACCTGGTTAAAATAAATACAAAGTTGCCTGTAAAATAAATATTAATCCTAAAATAGCTACAATATAATTATTGTTTATATTTTAGCTATATTAGGGTTTATTTTACAGGTAAGTATTTAGCTTTAAATAGGAATAATTTATTTAATAAGATTTATTTTATTTCGTTAGATTTAAATTATATTTAATTTAGGGGGGTGTTAGTGTTAGGGTTAGACTTAGCTTTAGGGGTTAATACATTTATTAGAGTAGCGGCGAGGTCCGGTCGGCAGATTAGGGGTTAATACTTGAAGTTAGGTGTCGGCGATGTTAGGGAGGGCAGATTAGGGGTTAATATTATAGGGTTTTTGAGGCGGGAGTGAGGCGGATTAGGGGTTAATACATTTATTATAGTAGCGTGAGGTACGGTCGGCAGATTAGGGGTTAATAATTGTAGGTAGGTGGCGGCGACGTTGGGGACGGCAGATTAGGTGTTAATAAATATAATATAGGGGTCGGCGGTGTTAGGGGCAGCAGATTAGGGGTACATAGGGATAACGTAGGTTGCGGCGGTATATGAAGCGGCAGATTAGGGGTTAAAAATAATATGCAGGGGTCAGCGATAGCGGGGGCGGCATATTAGTGGTTAATAAGTGTAAGGTTAGGGGGTTTTAGACTCGGCGTACATGTTAGGGTGTTAGGTGCAGACTTAGGAAGTGTTTCCCCATAGGAAACAATGGGGCTGCGTTAGGAGCTGAACGCTGGTATTGAGAGTTGCAGTGGCGATAAATATGCCTGAACGCTCCCTTTTTGGAGCCTAACGCAGCCTTTCTGAGAACAATAAATACCAGCGTTGTTTAAAAGGTGCGGGGGAAAAAAACCATGCGTAGCTAACGCACCCCTTCTAACGCAAAACTCTAAATCTAGGCGTTAGTATTCTTAGTTGAAATCTAAACTTAGGAAGTTCATATGATAATTTCTTAGAGCTTGAAGGCCGCCTCTGTATTTGACAGTTTTTCACCAATAGAAGGAGTGAGCACTGATTGGCTAAAATGCAAAAGAAGTGAAATAAGGGGGCAGTCTGCAGAGGCTTAGATACAAGGTAATCACAGAGGTAAAAAGTCTATTATTATAACTGTGTTGGTTATGCAAAACTAAGGAATGGGTAATGAAGGGATTATCTATCTTTTAAAACAACAAACATTCTGGTGTTGACAATCCCCTTAATGTAAGAAAAAGGATGTTGTGATAAATTTGCCTTGACTATAGGTTTATGCCAGTGACCATGTTGGGACTAACAGGAGATAAAAAAGTAAATAATGCTATTAAGCAGCCAATAAAAATAGGGGAAAACGCCATGCTAGAGGCAGTAATGACTTATTTTAGATTATTTACATTTTTAAAGGCATCCAAGACAATTTACAATCCACCATAGATTTAGAGCTGTAGTCACGGGCACCAGGAGCAGGTGAGCACTGCTCCAAGCGTCCAAAGAAACAGCTGCCACCATGACAGACAGCTCCCAGTAACATTTGCCAGTGACCATGTTGGGTCTAACAGGAAATATAAGTAAATTATGCTGTTAAGCAGCAATTAAAAATAGGGAAACTGCCATGCTAGAGGCAGGAATGACTTGTTTTAGACTATTTACATGTTCAAAGGCATCCAAGACAATTTACAATCCACCATAGATTTACAGCTGTAGTCACGGGCTCCAGGAGCAGGTGCGCACTGCTCCAAGCATCCACAAAAACAGCTGCCACCATGACAGAGAGCTCACGGTAACATCCACCAGTGACCATGTTGGGTCTAACAGGAAATATAAGTAAATTACACTGCTAAGCAGCTATTGAAAATAGGGGGAAATGTCATGCTAGAGGCAGTAATTCATTTTAGACTAGTTACATGTCCAGAGGCTACAGAAACAGTTTACACCCCACCATAGCTTTACAGCTGTAGTCACGGACACCAGGAGAAGGTGTGAATGGCTCCAAATGTCTGCAAACTACAGCTGCCACCATGTGCAGAGAGCTCACTATAACATTTGCCAGTGATCATGTGACACCTACATATTAATAACCTGTACTTGCCTGCAAACTGGTCTCACAGCCTTGTGGAAGAAAATTAAGCTGTCATATGCTTGCAGATGCCACAAAACCATTCTGCCATGCCACCACCTGTTTATAACCACTGGAGCCATTTTTGAGCAGAGCAGATATTCCAACAAGCCAGCTAGAAGAGACAAAACAGAGACTTTGTACATCTACAAACTAGGGGCGCGATCCGATATAGATCGCAGTTTGCGGCGCAAGCGAGGGAACCCACGTCGCCCGCAGTTTCAGCTCGCAACTCGAGCCATCCAATATGCGGCGCCGTCACTTGCTAAAGTGGCGCAAGTCTCGCAAACCAGCGATGTCCAGAAATCTGCGTAAGTACAGATTTTTGGAGTCGCCAGTGACTTGCGCCACGTTAGAAACTGCCGGCGCCTATAAAACCTGACTAAAGTCTAAATCACCCGCACTGTCTAACACGCCTCCTAAACATAGCCCGACACGTCTAACACGCCTCCCTTAACATAGCCTGACAAGTCTAACCCTCTATCCGCTATCCCCCCTCACTATCCTAACAATAAAAAAGCTATTAACCCCTAAACCACCGCTCCCGTACCCCGCCGCAACCTAATAAAGTTATTAACCCCTAAACCGTCGCTCCCGTCCCCCGCCGCCAGCTATATTATATCTATAACCCCCTAAAGTGAGCCCCTAACACCGCCGCCATCTATATTAAAATTATTAACCCCTAATGTAAGCCCCTTACACCGCCGCCATCTCTATTAAAATGATTAACCCCTAATTTAATCTACCTACCCCGCCGCCAGCTATATTATCTATATTAACCCTAAGTATATTATAGTTAATATAGGTATTACATTATATATATTAACTATATTAACCCTAATTATATTAGGGTTAATATAGTTAATATAGTTACTATAGTATTTATATTAACTATATTAAATCTATCTAACCCTAACACCCTAACTAAATTTATATTAAATTAATCTAATTCATTTATAAACTAAAATATTCCTATTTAAATCTAAATACTTACCTATAAAGTAAACCCTAAGATAGCTACAATATAATTAATAATTACATTGTAGCTATGTTAGGGTTAATATTTATTTTACAGGTAAATTGTTAATTATTTTAACTAGGTATAATAGCTTTTAAATAGTTATTAACTATTTAATATCTACCTAGTTAAAATAATTACCCAATTACCTGTAAAATAAATCCTAACCTAAGTTACAAATACACCTACACTATCAATAAATTAAATAAACTACAAACATCTATCTAAAAATACAATTAAATTAACTAAACTAAATTACAAAAAAAAACAAACACTAAATTACAAAAAATAAAAAAAAGATTACAAGATTTTTAAGCTAATTACACCTATTCTAAGCCCCCTAATAAAATAATAAACCCCCCCCAAAAAAAAAAATTCCCTGCCCTATTCTAAATTAAAAAAATTTCAAAGCTCTTTACCTTACCAGCCCTTAAAAGGGCCTTTTGTGGGGCATGCCCCAAAGAATTCAGCTCTTTTGCATACAAATACAATACCCCCCCATTACAACCCACCACCCACATACCCCTATTCTAAAACCACCCAAACCCCCCTTAAAAAAGCCTAACACTACCCCCCTGAAGATCTCCCTACCTTGTCTTCACCACACCGGGCCGAACTCCTGATCCGATCCGGGCGATGTCTTCCTCCAAGCGGCAAAGAAGAATTCTTCCTCCGGCGATGTCTTCCTCCAAGCGGCAAAGAAGAATTCTTCCTCCGGCGACGTCTTCCTCCAAGCGGCAGCAAAGTCTTCATTCTTCCGGTGGCATCTTCAATCTTCTTTCTTTGCTCCGCCGCCGCGGAGCATCCATCCCGGACGACGACTGAACGACGAATGAGGTACCTTTAAATGACGTCATCCAAGATGGCGTCCGTCGAATTCCGATTGGCTGATTCTATAAGCCAATCGGAATTAAGTTAGAAAAATCTGATTGGCTGATTGAATCAGCCAATCAGATTCAAGTTCAATCCGATTGGCTGATCCAATCAGCCAATCAGATTGAGCTTGCATTCTATTGGCTGTTCCGATCAGCCAATAGAATGCAAGCTCAATCTGATTGGCTGATAGGAAGACATCGCCCGGATCGGATCAGGAGTTCGGCCCGGTGTGGTGAAGACAAGGTAGGGAGATCTTCAGGGGGGTAGTGTTAGGCTTTTTTAAGGGGGTTTTGGGTGGTTTTAGAATAGGGGTATGTGGGTGGTGGGTTGTAATGGGGGGGTATTGTATTTGTATGCAAAAGAGCTGAATTCTTTGGGGGGGATCGCGGTTGACAGGTAGATAGACATTGCGCATGCGTTAGGTGTTAGGTTTATTTTAGAAGATCGCGGTTGACAGGGAGATAGACATTGCGCATGCGTTAGGTGTTAGGTTTATTTTAGCAGCCAGTTTAGGGAGTTACGGGGCTCCAATAGTCAGCGTAAGGCTTCTTACGGCTGCTTTTTGTGGCGAGGTGAAAATGGAGTAAATTTTCTCCATTTTCGCCACGTAAGTCCTTACGCTGCATATTGGATACCAAACTGCGCTGGTTTGGTATACCTGCCTATAGCCCAAAAAACTACGGGCGACGGCAGAAATATACGCGCGTAACTTCTAGGTTACGCCGTATATGTGATACCAAACCCGCGCAAATATTGGCGTCGCCGGCTTTTGCGGGCGACAATTTTTATCGGATGGACCCCCAGATTCCAATAAGAACAGTAACCTAGATATGGCAACAGTATAAAAAGGGATTTATTATAATAATAATGTGAGAAACCACTCTTTAGCCTGTGTTATTTATGTAAAACACAAACAAAACACAACCACTCTCAACATACTTAAATAGAAAGGTAAAAGACAGAAATGTGCATAAATGCATTTTAATTTTAAATAGAAGCATTTTCACTATAAATAAAACATGCTAAAACAATAGGAAGTCCACTTGATGAATTTAAAGAATATGGTATAAAGGTTTTTTTAATACGTGGTTTGATATTAAAAAAAAACGTTCCTTTTGCAAGTGTGTAATATACCCATTTATTTTAAACTTTGTTTATATTGGATACCCTATAGACATTTACAGACTGATTCCTACACACACAAAAAGTTTAGGACTTTTAACCCTACAAAGGGTTAAACACACACTTAAAGTCCCAAAGAGCACTGCTCATCCCAAGCAGATTCAATCATTAGCATTAGTCGCACAACTAAGATGTGTAACTAGCCCTGCCAATTGTGACCAGTACTGCTTTGCGGATTCCGAGAAGTACTTCTACTCTCTGTAAACCCCTAAGCGGGTTAAACACACAGTAATCGTGTTATCGTGGATATAATTCTAGTTACATATATAGTTATACTTTTATCCAATTCTACTTAATTTATTTTTATTTTTATTCAGATCAACTTATATCGTTATTTATTCACTTGGTTATTAACGTTATATCTGAGATGAGCAACATTAGCTTTGGGGATTGTTCAACAAGGCACCTTAGACAAAGGGCCTCTGACTTACTCATTCACAATATTGATGGTACTACTAATGAACCCAGTATTGCAAATCCTCTAGAACTTTTCAGAGAACTAGAAAAATTATTGAACAGTTACACTAGAGAATGGCAGGCTCTTATCCCGCTAGACAGCTATCTCCTACACTATATTGTTGCTAGAGGACTTAGACTTTATAAACGCCCTGCCTTTGAACTTGAGGAGGTAGAGTTCATTACTGATTCGGATAGGACTTTTCATGATTGTTCGATTTCACTTATCAAAATTTTAGTTAGGTATAGAGAGCATAAGTTAGATAAGATTAAAAACAACATAGAGAATCTCCTTCCCAAGATACAAAAATAGTCAGATGACAACTGGAAAAAATGTAAAATAAAAATACCCTTTATAAGAACAAAAATAAAGATAAGACTATAGGCTATAGTACTAATAATAAAAATTACAATAAAATAGGGGGTTCAATAGACAATATGTAAATAAAAATAAGAATAGTCATGTCACCCCCAATTTCAGTCATTATGACAAAATTGACCATGCTGCTTATACATTTAAACCCAATATAAAACCAAACCATTATAGGAATACCAACTTAGGGGATGGTAACCAACAAGGGCATAGAAATAAAGACCAACAGTACACCCACACTGCTGCAAATAATTATACGCACCATACACCCAAACAATATTCCTGGCACTCACTCCTCCATATATGAAACACATAGCACAAAAACAACAGGAAGAACCTAACAATCATTATTAGTCTGCTAATAGATATGAAGTTCTCACACACTCTAGAGATATGGAACATCCACAAACTAATTGGCAAAAACAGGGTGCTAAACTAAAGACATATTTTCATCCCGAAATTTCAAACCCAGAAAACAACCATTATAGTGACAAAGATCATCAGTTACATTTTTTAGACTTGGCCATCCCACAAAGAGAAAAAAATCGAAATTTAAAGGAAATAGAGGATCATACAAACCTAAATCTAAGAATCACCCCTGGAAAAAGACGAAGCGGTAGTGGGAATCTAGAGGGGATAGGAATGTCCAGAGAATTAAACACAAAAAGAATGAGATAAAGAAAAATTCAGCTAACATCTTTAATCTCTCCAGGGTTGCATTAGGGAACACTGAAATTGCACTTTTAGCAAAAGGACTTAATTTTGCGCTAAAAAGAGCTCCAGATAGATTCCAAACATATATAGATCTACAAAAATACATACGGAATCTCACACTCAAGCGTTACTTTATTAAAAGTGCACCTAAAACATTCACTCCTACCCAATATAGTCTGGACAAGGATGATCACCAAACCCTGGAAGTTCTACAGAATTTAGAAAATAGTAGTCTCCCATCCATACAATCGCAACAAGGCCCTATATATTAAACAATATATTAAAAGATGCTAAGAATGCGGGTATCCTCAAAAATGAGAAATTCCATTTTTTTATGGAAAATAATCCTACAATACCTACATTTTACCATCTATCGAAAGTGAACAAGACACTTACTGATCCCCCAGGAAGGCCCATCATTTCAGGCATCGGGTCCCTAACCAACAACTTATCAATTTATATTGATCATTATTTACAGCCCATTGTTAAATCAACGAAGGCTTACCTTTGAGATACAGTACATACAATTAATACGTTTGAAGGATTAGAATGGTTAGATGATTACATATGGATCACATGCGATGTCTCTTCATTGTACACGTCTATCCCACATATCCTAGGTACCAACTCAGCACAGGAAGCATTAGAAAATACAGCCATGTCCAATAGACACTTGGACTTTATTCTAACGGGAATTAGTTTTATATTGAACCACAACTATTTTTGTTTCAAAGGACAATTTTATCAACAAACACAGGGCACTGCGATGGGGACTACGTTTGCCTCATCGTATGCCAACTTATATATTAACCATTTTGAGGAAAAATATGTCTGGTCCAATAATCCCTTTAGAAATAACCTCATCCGGTATTATCGCTATGTTGATGATGTAATCATCATATGGCAAGGGTCAGAAGCCCAAACCGAGGACTTTATTAATCATAGCAACAATAATATTTATAATCTTAAATTTATCTCCAAAAAAAAAGCGCCAAGTCAAATTCCTTGACCTATCATTATTTGTAGATGATAACAAGAAAATTGCAGTAAAAAATTACCGTAACCCTACATGGCTCACACAAAAACCAGGTACATACAAATGTGGGGTCAAAAAATGTGGTATGTGTAGCTCTATACATACAGGGGACACCATCTACAATCACAATCATACAAAAGAATTTAAGATGAAATATAGATGCAACTGCAGCTCAACTTATGTGGTCTACTGTTTGAGCTGAAGTTGCAATTTGATCTACATAGGTAGAACAAAAAGAAATATACGAACAAGATTTAATGAACATGTCAACAACATCAAGGCAGGTTTTAGAACACATACTGCTACATTACGAGTTCTGTGTTAGCCTAAAAAAACAGCGTTAAGGGGTCCTAACGCTGCTTTTTTAACGCCCGCTGGTATTACGAGTATGGCAGGTACAGGTGTACCTTTTTATAAAGGGGATCGGGTGGGTTTTAGAGTAGGGGTGTGTAGGTGGTGGGTTGTAATGTTGGGGGGGTATTGTATTTGTTTTTTCTGCAGGTAAAAGAGCTGATTACTTTGGGGCAATGTCACACAAAAAGCCCTTTTAAGGGCTGGTAAAAGAGCTGATTACTTGGTAATTTAGTTTAGGGTAGGGAATTTTATTATTTTGGGGGGCTTTTTTATTTTATTAGGGGGATTAGATTAGGTGTAATTAGATTAAACTTCTTGTAATTTTTTTTGTAATTTAGTGGGGGTTTTTTTGTAATATAGTTTAGTTTATTTAATTGTATTTTATGCTAGATAATTGTAGTTAATTTATTTAATTACTTTAGTGATAGTGTTGTGTTAGGTGTATTTGTAACTTATGTTAGGATTTATTTTACAGGTAATTCTGTAATTATTTTAACTAGGTAGCTATCAAATAGTTATTAACTATTTAATAGCTATTGTACCTAGTTAAAATAAATACAAAGTTGTCTGTAAAATAAATATATATCCTAAAATAGCTACCATGTAACTATTAGTTATATTGTAGCTATATTAGGGTTTATTTTATAGGTAAGTATTTATTTAAATAGGAATAATTTATTTAATTATAGTAATTTTATTTAGATTTATTAAAAATAGATTTAAGTTAGGGGGGTGTTAGGGTTAGGGTTAGACTTAGGTTTAGGAGTTAATAACTTTATTATAGTAGCTGCGATGTTGGGGGCAGGAGATTAGGGGTTAATAATTGTAGGTAGGCGGCGGCGACGGGGGGGGGGGGTCAGATTAGGGGTTAATCAAATGTATTATAGTGTTTACGAGGCAGGAGTGCGGTGGTTTAGGGGTTAATACATTTATTATAGCGATGTCCGGTCAGCAGATTAGGGGTTAATAAATGTAGATAGGTGGCAGCGACATTGGGGTGGGCAGATTAGGGGTTAATAACTATAATGTAGGTGTCGGCGATGTTAGGGGCAGCAGATTAGGGGTTCATAGGGATAATGTAGCTGGCGGCGGTGTCCGGAGCAGAAGATTAGGGGTTAATAATGTAATGCAGGTGGCGATGATGTTGGGGGCAGCAGATTAGAGGTTAATAAGTGTAAGGTTAGGGGTGTTTAGACTCGGGGTTCATATTAGGGTGTTAGGTGCAGACATAAAAATAATTTCCCCATAGGAAACAATGGGGCTGCGTTAGGAGCTGAACACTGCTTTTTTGCAGGTGTTAGGTTTTTTTTCAGCCAGCTCAGCCCCATTGTATCCTATGGGGAAATCGTGCATGAGCACGTTTTTCCAGCTTTCCGCTACCATAAGCAAGGTCTTTACCGACAAAACTCGTAATCTAGGCGATAGTGTCCCTCAGCATTTCCGCAAATGTCATCATATGGACCCCAAGGATCGAGGATCAAGGTCATAGATTGGATTCCTAACAATAAGTATTCAAACAGACTAATCATTAAGAAGCAGAGAATCCTATTGGATCTACACATTAGACGCTATGCACCCACAAGGCCTAAATATTGAATTAGACTTACAGGCCTTTATGTAACCTGAGTAGACATCATTAGCTCTCTTAAAATTGCAATCAAAATTACACGTTTATATGTTTTTTACTTAGG